>NC_037688.1:65851668-65915324 GCF_003255815.1 Theropithecus gelada
TTTTTTTTTTTTTTTTTTTTTTGAGATGGAATCTCACTCTGTGGCCCAAGCTGGAGTGCAGTGGTGTGATCTCGGCTCACTGCAACCTCCGCCTCCTGGGTTCAAGCCATTCTCCTGCCTCAGCCTCCTGAGTGGTTCGGATGACAGACATACATCATCATGCCCGGCTAATTCTGTCTTTTTAGTAGAGACAGGGTTTCACCATGTTGGCCAGGCTGCTCTCGAACTCCTGACCTC
Organism: Theropithecus gelada; assembly: GCF_003255815.1. Lineage (NCBI taxonomy): Eukaryota > Metazoa > Chordata > Mammalia > Primates > Cercopithecidae > Theropithecus > Theropithecus gelada. Next base: position 65,851,906 of record NC_037688.1, read on the forward strand.
AAGTGATCTGTTTGCCACAACCTCCCAAAGTGCTGGGATTACGGGTGTGAGCCACCATGCCCGGCTGCCTGCAATTACTTTCATTAGCACCAGGCTTCTTGCATATTTTACAGATTGCTGTCAATGGGCTAATAAACAGGTGTGTTAACACATCTAGCAGTAAAGAATCGGGGCCCTGGAACCTGCCTGCCTGAGTCTGAACCCTGCTCCCCAACCCTTACTTGCTGGAAGACCTTGGGCAAATTATTCAACTCCCATCTGAGAGTATTATTCATAACAGCACCCACCTCATGGGCCAGCAGTGAAACTTATAGAAGTCAATTTAAACCAACCACTGAACATAGTACTTGTAATATGAGTTTGTACAAAAGTATCAGTTGATATTGTTGATGTTGATAATAAAAGCTAAAATAACATTATAACCCCCTTCACAGTGGTAGTTTCTTCATAAGCTGCCATTAAAGCAAAGAGCTACCTACTCAATGCAATTTGCTCCCTAATTAATTAATTATATCCAAATTGCACTGTATTGTGTCACTCTGCAAGGAATGCTGGTACTATCACCTGGGGCTGCTAAAAAAAATGCCCAGTCACTAAAAAAAAATTGCTTAGACGGTATTCCCTGTCATTTCTCCTGATGAATGGGCAGTTTATTATTTTTTGAAGAAGTCTTTTGGCTGTGACAACGAGGCCTCATAACACTGAATCGAGAACAATCACTTCCCAACAGCAGCTGAAAACACCCCTTGGTTGGCTCTGAGTTTGGGGGTCACGGATCAAGAGGGTGACTTTTCTGGGGCCTCTGAGCTCTTAATTGTTGTAGTTCAACAAGAGCAGTGGTGGTGCATTCAGCTTCACCTCCATCGTGGGAGAATGAGCAAATGCCTACCTGGTTTCAAACCAGAGTCAGGGGCTCCGGCAACTGTCCACGAAGAAACTCCAGTGCCCTGAAGGCCTCTGATGAGCAAAAGAGTCACCTTATTGACTTTGATGGACACAGTTAATTCAGCTGCTAACTTGCACATCCTCCTGCTGACTCACAATCCGGCTCTCAATCAGTAGGTGGCCAGGAGGCCTCAGGTGAAAAGGATGTTTTCTTTCTCTGGGAACATTTTCAGAAAGCCCATTTAAACTTCTTGGCGGGGCAAGAGGGGGCATACAAGGCGGAAGAAGATCTTCCACATTGCAACATTCATGTTTTAATGAGCAGGTGTCCAGCATCTCTCATATCAACTTGATTTGAAGGGCATGTGTAAGAAGTATACCCACGACCCGTTCTCTGAGCCCCAAAATGGCCCCCAACAATGCTCTGCACAGTTCCTGGGGCTGAAGATCCTGGGGAGGTGCAGTTTGCATTCTCACGGCCACCGTGCAGCCCAGGTTCATGGGCATCATTCACACAAGAAACTACGTGAATAGTACCCCTGGGGGTATAGAGGTACACAGGGCAGAACCTGGCACATGGCACCAGGTCCACGTGAGGGGGTGCTGGTGCACACACACGTAGAGAAACACACACAAACCCCACACACATACCAAGGATTCCAGCATTCTGGGCTTAACTCAGCCTAGACTCTACCACATTCTTCATTCTGTAGTTAGAGGTCAAAATAAAACTCATGTAAACAGATTAAATACCATGGCAACCAAATTCAAACCAAACACCAAGGATTGGCGGGGGGAATAGTCTTACTCTGAAGCATTTGGGGGTGTGGGGGTGGGGAAGAAAAGAGGCAAAGAGGCTCTAAAGATTCTAAGACATCGAAGTTCTTTTTCTGATTTCCCAATGGAAACAGGACAGTCTCCTATACTAGGTCTCCCAGTGGATCACCATCCACCATCTTGGAAGGCAGCCCAACTAACTGAGTCCCAAGGAGACCTAATGGAGATTTACTTTCCCAAACGAGGAACACTTCAATAGGGGTGTATCTACAGCTATAGTCCTTAATTCCTTTCCAAGATGTTTTCCTGATGGCAGCACTGCTGCGGAGAATCAGGGAAGGATGTGTAACTAGTCAAATCCCGAACCTGATTTGCAGTCCAGCCCATGTTCACAATGTTCGTATCTGCTGAGCCTCTGACTTCTGTGACCAATATAGCCCAAGTACGTCTGCAGAGATAATACATACAGCCACACTCCCCACCTTGTCCTCAAAACTAGTCCAGACCACAAGCTGGATGAGGTCAGAAACTATGTCTACTTTCTTACCATTGTACGCTCAGTGCCCAGGCTGGTGGCTGACACAAAGTAGGCAGTCAATGAATACAGCCCAAAGAGAGGTACGGCCACAGTCATCCTATTTGTGCCCCCCTGGGACCTGGTACTCAAAAAAGAAGTAACATATCTGATGATGGTATAGAGGCATGCTTCAATGCCACACACTTGTGCACTGAGGGGACAATGGGCTGGCTTCACACCCTTCAAGGACTCTAAGCAGTCACGCTGGGTGCGCACATATGAGCAAGGAAGGGGGGTGTTCTGTGTGTTTTCATAGATAATACATTTGCCTATTTGCCATCCATTCATCACAGGGCTAATTAGTTCAACTATACCTTCTTATGTTTTGTCATCTTTTTTTTTTTTTTTTTTTTTTTGAGACAGAGTCTCGCTCTGCCACCCAGGCTAGAATGCAATGGTGTGATCTCAGCTCACTACGGCCTCAACCTCTCAGATTTGATTGACCTCAGTGTTCAGAGTAGCTGGGACTACAGGTGCTCGTCACCATGCCTAGCTAATTTTTACATTTTTTGTAGAGGTGGGGTTTCACCATGTTGCTCAGGTTGGTCTTGAACTCCGTGCCTCAGCCTCCCAAAGTGCTGAGATGACAGATTTCCTGTATTGTAGATGCTCCAGCATTAGGGGTCTTACAGACCTGGGGGAAGACATCCCCTTCCAGTTCTAGCCCATTCTTAGAGATAGCAAAGGGCTCAACCAGGAGCAAGCCTCTCATATGCAAACCAACCAACCCAGAGTCCATACCCCCTCGGCCATCAGCTTATCTAACTCTCACACACCAAGCCAATCTTCCCCTGCCCTAAACCATCCTGGGGCCAGGTAGCAGGTAGCTAGAGACCCCTCTAGAACCCAGAGCCCTCCTGAAATTATTCAAACTGCTCAATCCTCAACTGTTTGCCCTGCCTTGCCTCACCTTTCCTGTGGGAACCCCAGTAAAGGTTCTGGCCTAGATTTTCTCTTTACTCCTGTCTTCTGCCTCCAAACCAAAAACAAACAAACAAACAAACAAACAAAAAACGGAGCCTCCTGCTGTGGCCCTGCAGGCATGCTGTGCCTCTTGTTTCTATGGAAACTGAGTCACACTAACATTTTATTTCCAGGGTATTGACCTCACTGTGTTGTCACCCAGACACATTCATTTATTTATTTGGTGGGCTTTATTTATTTGACCTCGCTGTGCTGCCACCCAGACACCTTTATTTATTTATTTATTTATTTATTTATTTGAGTGGGCTTCATTTATTTGTATTTATTTTTGAGAGACAGGGTCTCGTTCCATCACCCAGGCCAGAGTACAGTGGCACGATCATAGCTGACTGCAGTCTCGACCTCCTGGGCTCAAGCAATCCTCCAGCCTTAGCCTCTGGAGAGGCTAGGACCACAGGTACACACCACCATGCCTGGCTATCAGACACCTTCATAAATTAAGACCCAGCCACAAAACGGGACGGCCCCGTGGATGGGTCTCATTGTAAGCGCCTTGCTTTCTCTGCTTCCTCCTACACTCTACTGGGCACCCACAGGAAGCCCTGACACACGTCATGAGAAATGAGCAAAAGAGCTTTTTTGCAAAGGGAGACGAAAAACACACCTTAGAGGAGTGGCGGGTGTCCTGGTTAAGGCTACGGAGCCAGGCAGCCTGAGTTTGCGTGAAGGTCACCTCTGCCACCACGCCACCTCCTCACTGTGTGTAGCAGCGCAGCCCCTCACCACCCTGCACTGCCGTTTGCTCAGCTACGGAACGGGGACCAGGACGACACAAGATGCTGTGAGATTAAAGCACGTGAATACACAACTGGGCCGGCATGTGGTGAGCGCTGTGTGGATGGCAACCGCGATGATTCCTCACTCTGCCTTCTCCGAGGGAATCACAACTCCAGACCCCCTACAGAGAAAAACTATTACACCCTTTATTCAGCACTTCCCGTGTGTGAGACACACACACACACACAGCCTGCGGTACAAACACCAAAACCATCTCAGAGACGGCGGGATGATCTTCATTCCCATTTTGCAGAATGAAAAACTGAGGTTCAGACAGGTTAAGCAGGTTTCCCCCAAAACACAAAGCTGGAATTGGTGCATGCAGCCAGGATTTCTGACTCTAAAAACTCTCTTTTCCTCTCCCTACTTTCAGCCTCCCCTATTTCTCATTCCCCCCACTGCAACACATATATATTGAGTGCCTACTGTATGCCAAGAGCTGGTGCAGGAGTTGAGAACACAGCAGTGAGCAACTCTGCTGGAGTCCGAGTCTTTATGAATCCTACAGACCAGCAGGAAAGAGGTCACTGAGGGGTAATCTCAGAAATAAATGGAGGCCAGTCACGGTGTCTCATGCCTGTAATCCCACCACTTTGGGAGGCCGAGGCGGACGGATCGTCTAAGCTCAGGAGTTCGAGACCACCCTGGGCAACACGGTGAAACCCAGTCTCTACTAAAAAATACAAAAAATTAGTTGCGTGTGGTGGCACGTGACTGTAGTCCCAGCTACTCAGGAGGTTGAGGCAGGAGAATCGCTTGAGTCCAGGAAGCAGAGGTTGCAGTGAGCTGAGACAGCACCACTGCACTCCAGCTTGGGCTACAGAGTGAGACTCTGTCTCAAAAAAAATAAATAAATAAAAATAATAAATAAATAAATAAATGGAGAGTTCAGATGGGGATAAGAGCTATGGAGAAAAGGAGAAGCTGCTGTGGTGAGCGGGAATACGAGATTCCATTTGCTGTGTATGCGGTGTGTCAGACACACGGGAAGTGTTGAATAAAGGGTATAATCACGGAATCCAGTGGATTCCTGATCATGGATCAAGAATCACAGACAGCTTCTTTGGGGAAGAACATTCTGGAAGGAACAGCAAGTATGAAGGTCCCCAAATGGGACAGGGCTGGGTATGTCTGAGGAACTACCAGAAAGTCAGTATGGCAGTGACACAGTGACAAAAGAAAAGCAGGCGATGAGAGGAAAGCAGGGGTCCAGCCAAGCTTGGCTCTCCCGACAGTTTGGGCTGGATCACTGTTTGCTGTGGCGCTGCCCCGCAGTCTGTAGAATGTTTACTGGCACCCCTGGTCTGTACCCACTAAATGCCCATAACAGCTCCCGCCCTGTCCTGTCAACCAAAAATGTCTCCAGACATTGCCAAATATGCACCTCACACCCCTTCTGGAATAAATTGTGAGACTCCACCACGATGCTATTTCAGGGGCAAAAAGAAGCTTGTGCTTATGGAATAGAAACTGGCCTTGCCACAACCTCATTAGTGGAGAGGACAGGCCCTCCACTCATTTGGGGGATTATTTGGGGAAAAGTATAAACTCCCTAGCACAGCAGACTGCGAGCTCCCTGTGAAAGGCCATGGTCCTGGTTCCTCATATGGGGCCTGAGACACGAAAGCACAGAGGGTCCCTGGGAGGGACTGAGAAAGGAGGGGACTGTGGAGTCCAGTGAGCACATCCCTATCACAATCAGCCTGTGCAGCTAGAAGGCTGCCACGCACGTCAGCAGACTCTGGCTTCGAAAATGACCCTGGAGGAGCTGTGGCTCCTGCTGGCATGTCAACAGGCTTTACCCTCCCCAGCTCCTGGAATGCTAGAATTTAGATTCTGAATTCTGCAGGAGAGCAGCACAGATTTACAGAATTCTCAGCTGCTGCCTCCACCAGGCGTTGCCAGGGGCATGCATCTGCACCGTGGTGAAACATCTCTTTGAACAAGGAAGTGAGAGTGAAGATGTGCGTTAACTACCGGAGATGTGGGGGAGAGGAGGAAGCCATGCAAATGAGCGCGGACAGCCAGCAGAGACGGTTAACCTTGGTGCTGCTAGAGTACCCACAAGTGCTAACGAGGTGGCTGGTGTTGCTTTAATAATCAAATAATAACCAGGTAAGGGTTCAGATCCGTTTTGGACCCTTCACAAGTCCCAGGACTACACTTAACAGTTTGGTAAGACTTTATGGATAGCTTGCAAGTTTGAAGGCATAATTTGTAAGCTCAGTTTTGACCCTGGAGAAAGGAGGTCATGAGTAAGATAGGGACACCAAAAAGAGGTCAGGTGATATGCGTTTTCCATTGACTCACAGCCATTTCCAGGAGAAAAGAAAATATCACTGTGCAAGGCTCTACTGACTTTCTCTTAATTTATCCTCGCAACAGCCTTGTATAGTAAATATTACCCTATTTTACATGGGAGAAAAATGAAGTTTAGAAGCTTGGGAAATTTGGTCATTATTCAGCTACTACCCCTTAGCTTCCACCACAATCCTCTCATTCTCTCAGCTCTAGTTTAGGTCTAGAACCTTTTGCAGTCCTGCCCCAGGACGCTGGCAAAGATTGTTTCCTGTTCCTGGATTACTCCGACCTCCCTTTTCACCAGGTTAACGCTGCTTAACCTTCCCATCCCTGCTTACGCATCTCCCAGAGCCTCCTCTGGGCTTTTTCCAGGCCAAACTACTCTATCAAAAGCTCTCTTAGCATCAAGACAGCTTCCTCTGCATCAGGACTCTTCAAAGTTACAATTTAACAAAGAAGCCAGTTCACCACCATAGGCATATGGGTCGGATTCAAGATGACCTCAAATTCCTTGGCATGCCCTTCATCGAAAGGTAGGGTCTTATTCCCCTCCTCCTGAAGCCAAGACTCAGCTGACCAACAGATGGCAGTGAAAGTGATGTTCTGGGAATTCCAAGCCTCAATGATAACATACATACCTTTGCAGCTCCTGCTGGACCTCTCAGAATATTCACTCTGCGGAAACTCCCTCTTGGAACCCAGCCGCCATGCGGCAAGAAGCCAAGACACACAGGATAGACCACGTCTGATGCACCCAACAGCTCCAGCTGAGCTCCCAGCCAACAACCCTCATCAACTGCCAGGCATGTGCATAAGACACCTTGGGTATCCACCACCGCCAAACCTTCAGACAATCACAGCCCAGCCCATATGTGTCAGTAACATATGCAGATATCCAAGAAAGAACCATCCAGCCATGTCTAGTCAGCCCACAAAACTTTGAGAGACGATACTAAAGCATTGTTTTAGCCAATAAGTTAGAGAACTATTTGTTACACAGTAGCAGATGATTAGAACCCTATAAGATCCAGCATAATAAACAGTTGTTTGGCTTGTACACACCTTAGGCAGCAGCTAGGACTAGATGCTTAATAAATATATTATTTATGGATTAGGCGAAGAATTTACTGTGTAAAAAGATTAAGGTGGAGGCTGGATTTATACCAGACTATATACCTCCAAGTTCCTCCTCTCTTTTCCTTTTAACCATAGCCTAATGCTCTCTTAAAAATAATAAAAACATTTTATTTCCAGCCTATCAGATTTGATGCAGGTTTGGGAGGAAGAATACAATATTCAGACTAAGCCATGTCTCAACAAAATGGCAGCTTTGGTTGCTTGTCATGTTTGGAAAAAATTCAGAGTTTAAAAAAAAAAAAAAAAAAGTAGCTTGAGGCTGGGTATGGTGGCTTATGCCTATAATCCCAGCACTCTGGGAGGCCAAGGTGGGTAGACTGCTTGAGCCTAGGAGTTTGAGACCAGCCTGGGCAATATGGCAAAACCCTGCCTCTACAAAAAAATACAAAAATCAGCCAGCCACGGTGGTAAATGCCTGTAGCTCAGCTAGTCAGGAGTCTGAGATGGGAGGCTCGCTTGAGCCCTGGAGGTTAAGGCTGCAGAGAGCCATGATGGTACCCCTGCACCCCAGCCTGGGCGACAGAGCAAGATCCTGTCTCAAAAACAAAAACAAAAACAAGACAGACTGCTCATTACACTCACTGACACAGTTCAGGGGTCTCTATGCCCTCTATGCAGTTATAGCATGAGCACTGTTACAGACAGTATGTAAATGAATGGGCATATCTACCCCCAAGTGTTATGGGCCCGGAGTGAGGAGAGTGGCACTCTTGTGCGGGATATTGATTTCACGGAGGTGGGTAAGGGACCACTAACTGAGGGGGGTATCCGTGGTGACAAGGATTTATTTGACTTAAATGTGCTATGTCCAATGAACGACTGAATGTACTATGTACTATCAAGGATCTGTAATACCGGTTGATATTCCTGGGGTTGAGAGCTGACTTTGAAGGTCCGATGTTATGTTCTATAGTTAGTTAAGTAATTGAAGTGCTTGCTTATAAGCATGTCTAATAAGCATTGGTTGTACTTATGTATTTGTATGTACTATGTACAGTTAAACATTTATAGTACTATATAATATTCATGTTGGCTAGCAGTAATGCACAATATACATAAAATTATGGGGTGGATCAATACTTGGGTTGTACTTAAAATGGATGCCCCATCAGAATACAGAGAGTATTTTAAATTAGAATTTTAGCTTTGGGTGCTGATGGTCAAGTAAAGTACTTTCTCTCTGAGTTGTCCTGGGGAAAGAGTTTTCACTTCCGGTTTACAAGAGTGATGTATTAGTTTATTGTTCCTATAAAGCTTTATTTACAAAAACAGGCAGTGGGCCAGATACACCCATCCTGGATACACAGCATAATACAGTGGTCTTCCAATTTAGCAGTAACCATGCAGTTTGTAAACTAAATGAAACGGGCAATGCCTTCAACTGAAATGACTCTTGGTACTGAATTTTGCATTTTAGACAACATCTTTCACTGCATTTTCACATGCTGAAATGAGTTCAGATGCTAAAAACATAAGAAAAAGTTACAGTAAAGCAAAACAAAACAAAACAAAAAAAATATACGGAAAAGTTAATCCATTGACCTTTTTCCTCCTGTAAATCGAAAGAGAGGGAGCCCGCTTCCTTTGATTTGAGCATGGAATGATCTTGGCTAGTTCATCAAGGCAGCAACATTCCATGAGACAGGAGTTAGGAAACCACTGGGTCACTCATGGCAAGGATGATTTCCCCGCCTTGGCCCTCAAAGAACTATTTGTTGACAAATAATGAATCCAAAATCTATTGGAATGAGAGTAATCCACTCATTACTGTTAGTCCATTCAATAGGCTGCAATGACTGGGTGAAGTTTATTTAAAGCAGCAAAATCTCATTTAGTGGCTTACTCTTTTGTCTTTGTAGGATCAAGCCTTTCATCATAGAAAGTACTACCCACGTTATCCAAAACCGGCAAAAATAACTTACTTAATGAATGTATAAGCCACAAGGGCCCAAATTATAGCTTGTGCCCAAACCCTAGGTAATGCTAGAGTTATACAATTAATTTTTTTAATTTTGTATTTTCAAGAAATGATAGACCCTATACATTACATTTTTAAATAAGCCAGGAAGTAATGGCTAATGTTAATTCTTAGACAACAGAAACGTGCTATGCTAAATATTATTAGCAATAATGGCTCAATAGGTAAAGAACTTTTGAACCCACAAAGCAATTTTTAAAAACTGTATCGCATTGTTTCATACCTAAAAGAGTCCCAGGGTTAGGTAAAATAGGTGTAATTTTTTCATTTTATAGGTGAATAAAGGGAGACGCCAGGTAGGTACCTACTCATAGTCATAGCTAAGTAGCCAGGCCTCGGTTGCAAGCGAAGCCGCCTTCTATCTAGAATACTTCAAGAGAACAGGGCAACTCCTCTCCAGATATAATTAATATGCAACCTCTCTTCCTATTATTCTTTGTGAAGTTTAGCACTATCCAAAAAAATGTACCAGGCTAATTATTCAGATTTTTTCACCAAGGGTACAAATGTTCTTTCTACTGAATGTGTGTGCACGTCATTTATTACACCATATTTTTACAGGGAGACTAATATCTAGTAATGACCCCAGGGTTTAGCTTTGAAGAAAATTCCAACCAAAAACATGAGTTTACTGTCTGAATCTGTCTTCATTTCAGCAACTGAATCTTTGTTGCTGGACTCAGTAAAACACACTTCAGATTTCTAACACTCGGATGAGAGATGAGTTGGTCTAAGCTAGATCCTCTTGTCTTTGGGCCCACACCAAACACCAAACATGAGTCAACCACTCTTGCACCACCACAGGTATGCATGTATTAATACCTTCTTCCCTTCTGCCACAGCTGTGACTTGTGCTGGGATTATTTCTACTCTGCAAGTTTGTTTACCTTATTAGAGTAACCTTTCAGCTCAATCATTAGGACTCCATGAAGAAGCCATGGAAAATTAAGACTCAGACATATATTTCGATCTTAGGAGAACATGCCTGTGCTTTGTCTATCATTATTCTTTTTATGGGATTCCAAGGGAGTCCAAGATAGGAGAAGCACCATGAGGCTCCTGAAAAATCCCTGCCAATTAAGGAGTGACAGACGGCATTTTCCAAAGATGACCGCAGCTATATTTCCTATCCCATATGCTCTTCTGCAAGGTGACTTTGCCACCCCCATCCCTTCAAGAGGTGGGGCTTATTTTTCCCATCCTTAGAATCTGGACAGGCCCTGTGACTGCTTTGAGCAACAGAATATGGCAGGAGTGACACTGTGCCAGTTTTAAGTGTAGCCCTTAACTTTCTGGCAGCTTCCACCTTCCTACCTGTTGGAGGCTAGCCACCACATCAGAAGTGACACTAACCTGAGGCCAACCAGCTGTGAGAATATCAAGCCACAGGAAGATGCATGATGCCACATGGAAAGAAACAGAGAGAGGGGTCAAGGAGGAACAAAGCACCAGACAGATGGATGAAGAAGTCTTAGAAGTGGATCCTCCAGCCCCAGTGGACATCACGTGGAGCCGAGACAAACCTCCCAGCAGAGCCCTTCCTAATGTTCTGATTCACAAAATTAGGAACAAAACAAAATGAATGTTTTAAGCCACTCAGTTTTCAGATAGCTTATTATGGAATACCAGAGAACTGTTAACATTTTTTTTTTTTTTTCCGAGACTGAGTGTCACTCAATCACCCAGGTGATTGAGTGCTGCAATCTTGGCTCACTGCAGCCTTGAACTCCTGGGCTGAAGCAATGTTCCCACCTCAGGCTCCCAAGTAGTTAGGTCTACACGTCTGGCTAAGTTTTTAATGTTTCAGAGGTGGGGTCTCGCTCTGTCACCCAGGCTGTAATGCAGCAACATGATCACAGATCACTACAGCCTCAACCTCCTGGCATCAAGTCATCCTCCCACCTTAGCCTCCTGAGTGGCTGGGACGACAGGAGTGTGCCACTATGCTCAGCTAATTTTTTAAATTTTTTGTAAAGATTAGGTTTTACTATGTTGCCTAAGCTGCTCTCAAACTCCTGGACTCAAGTGATCCTCCCACTTTGGCCCCTCAAAGTGCTAGGATTACAGGTATGCACCACTGTGCCTGGCCCACAGATGTTTTTTTTGTTTTTTTTGTTTTTTTGTTAGACAGAGTCTCACTCGGTTGCCCAGGCTGGAGTACAGTGGTGTGATCTTGGCTGACTGCAACCTCCGCCTCCTGGATTCAAGTGATTCTCCTGTCTCAGCCTCTTGAGTAGCTGGGATTACAGGTGCGCACCACCACGCCTGGCTAACTTTTGCATTTTTAGTAGAGACGGGTTTTCACCATGTTGGCAAGGCTGGTCTAGAACTCCTGACCTCCTGACCTCAGGTGATCCGCCCACCTCGGCCTACCAAAGTGCTGAGATTACAGGTGTAAGCCACTGCGCCTGGCCTCACAGATATTTTTTATTGAAACACACGTTAGATCTTCTTTGGGGTCACTGCAAATGGTTGTATGATTTGTGTACCGCAAAGTGGCAAGTAGCGGCTGAAATCCAACCAGTGCTTTGCTCACCAAGCCCTGCATCGGTGAGCTCTGGTCTTCTGCTAAGACCTTTTTAGCCCTGCAAAGTCACCATACAGACTAGCAGTACATCTGATCACAGTCATCTAAATGTGGGATCTTCAATAACGACGACCTAAGAATTTGACGGAACAACAGGTTGCCAAATGCAGTTTTTCTTCCCTGCTAATATCCTGGTCACCTCGCTGGGCTTGCCAGCTTTATCTGGTCCCTTCTTCCTCTGCCCCAAGCTGCCACCCTTAAACTGGAGTCGGTGCTTTCACTGCCCAGTGGGGCCGCCCATCTCAGCAGGCCTCCCCAGCAGTGCCTGATGTTTCATCTCATGTGAAACTGCCCCAAAACAGGATCAGCTCTGCACTGGGCCATCACTGCCACTCCTCAGGGGCAGCTGAGTCTCCTCCCTGTGGCCTTCCAACAATGGCTGGCAGTAGGGCTCATCCCGAACCCATTAAGGTGATTTTTTTTTTCCCCCCAAGGTACTTCCTTGAGGGCTGAATACTAATCAGCCTTCGATACAAAGGAGGGGCCCCCTGTCATCCTTGTGGCTGTGCTGTGGCTCTGTGGGGACAATCCCATGTGCCATCCTCCCCACAACTTTGTTCTCCTGGGCTTTTGTGCAAGAGCCAATATTGATTACTGTTTTTTTGTTTGTTTGAGACAGAGTATCACTCTGTAGCCAGGCTGCAGTGCAGTGGTGCAATCTCAGTCTCAGCTCGGCTCACTGCAACCTCTGCCTCCCAGGTTCACGTGATTCTCCTGCTTCAGCCTCCTGAGTGGCTGGGACTACAGGCACATGTCACCATGCCCAGCTAATTTTTGTATTTTTAGTAGAGACGGGGTTTCGCCCTGTTGGCCAGGATGGTCTCGATCCCGTGACCTGGTGATCCGCCTGCCTTGGCCTCCCAAAGGATTACTGTTATTTCATGAGATGACTACAGGCTTATCATGCCACAGCAGTGGTGCCCCAGAACAATTCTCACAGTACAAGCAAGTCCTATAGCAAAATCCACGGGAACCTACAGGACAGTGGTTGAAGCCATCTCTGCCTCCCAAGAAGAGGCAGGAAGTCTCACTGGCCCCATCTAACCATTTATGCCTGTTCTGACAAGCTCTCAATCTGTCCATCCAACCCAGGAGACACTTGGTCATCATCTACCCTTTACTTCCTCTGAAAAGCTGATGCAAATAACTTGGGCTTTAAAACCCAAAAAGATCTGTGTTCCAATCCAGACTCTGCCACTTTTTAGCTGTGTGAGGTTAGGTGACTGTCTAAACTTCTCTATTTCCTCACCTGTCAAATGAAAGCAAGGACACCTTCTAGCAAACCTGAGAGAACTGAACAAGATAAGGCCACGTTACAAATAACCAGTTATTCCATGCGGTTCATGAACAAACCTTTTATTACAAATTCCAATACTTATGTCTTTATGCTGATGTGTTAGAAGATGATAGGCTTCATGAATACCATGATTTTACGGACATTATAGCTTAGGTTGAGCTAAGTAAAAAGTGAGTGGATGTAAAGAAAAATATGAAGTAAACCATTACCGGGAAGTTAAATTATGTGGATGCTGTAGAAATACCAAGAAAATAAGATACATGGACACGGCTGGGCGCGGTGGCTCATGCCTGTGATCCCAGCACATTGGGAGGCCAAGGCAGGCGGATCACAAGGTCAGGAGTTCGAGACCATCCTGGCCAACACATGAAACCCTGTCTCTACTAAAAACACAAAAAGTAGCTGGCCGTGGTGGTAGGCGCCTGTAATCCCAGGTACTCGGGAGGCTGAGGCAGGGGAATTGCTTGAACCCAGGAGGCGGAGGTTGCAGTGAGCCGAGATTGTACCATTGCACACCAGCCTGGGCAACAGAGCAAGACTCCATCTCAAAAAAAAAAAAAAAAAAGATATGTGGAAACATACCCCGACACTGTACCACATGGTAAGTACAGACATCACCACCAGCCGGCACATTTTAGGTGCTGAATAAGCGTCTATATCCCTCTCCTGTGACCTCCTGTGTCATCAGCCTCCACCCTCAAACTTGGCTCCAGCCTCATTAGGATTCGGCCAAGCCTTGGAAGTTGGAGGTGGACTCCCCGCAGTCTTGGGGATGGTTTCCCTCGCCAGGGTGGTAAGGAGGAACAGTCTTCAGCTTTGCAGGTCATGATTTCCCTTGAAGCACCTCGTAAACAGCAGGGCTGGCCCACCTCAATAAAATTTTACTCAGCGCTTGCAATTCCCCCCCCACTTCCTTCCACAGCCAGATGCTGCCCTTTGCTGTGTGCTTAACTCCCCGCTGACAACTGATGGGATTTAGACGCATCGCAGGGTGAGACCCAGAAGACTGTTCATTAACATCGTCTATATATTTTAAGAGCCAAGAAACCATTTTTCTTGGACCTACCAATTATATAGGACACCAGGTAGCTGCCTTCCAAATGTCGACCCACTCTAGATAGTTGAGGCTAAATCAACCGACAAGGCGTATTAGCTTTCACCAGACCCATGGACAAAGAATTCTTCTTATACTTCTAGGTAGCAATGTAACATTTTGCTTCCCAGAAACCAAAGCTCACATTTAAATACATGGCACCCAAGCCCATATTTCAGGAAAGGCCCTTCGTTAATTGTTCATAGGAAAGTAATCCAATAGAGTCCCCAACTTCCTGCTGCCATTCATTCCATCTGCTGCTACACTTGGGCTTATTTATTCCATCCACCTTGAATGGTTTTCTCTCCCCCAGCACACAGTCAGGCTGGTTCCAGCCTCCGCGCCTTGCCCAGGCTGTTCCCTGGGTCCAGAATGCCCTTCCTGCTCCCCACTGCCTACCAAATACCTTAAATACATCCTTCAAAGTCAGCTCGGATGGCGCTCCCTCCAAGAAGCCACCTCTAATTTCCAGAGAGTTAATGTCCCGCCACCCTGTGCCACTTCCTACGTTGTTTAGTAGGTCATGTTGTACCATAACCGCTTCCATGTCTATATGTGTATTTTGCCACAAGATCTGTTTCCAATGTTTTGCCTAAGTCAAGGAACAAAGTAAGGGAGCAGTGCATGTCTGGAGAATGAATGCATTTAGGAATCCCATCAATGACAGTATCTATTTGTTTAACAAATATTCATGGAGCACATACTAAGTGCTAGGGACTGAGGATACCACATTAAACAAGAAGAAAGGACAGATTCCTGTCCTCGTGGGGTTTATATTCTAGATACAGTGAGAGAAAGTTACATACAAATAAACAAGATTATTTTAGATAGTGATACATTTATGACAACAATAAAACGAGGCAATGGCATTACGGCCAGGCACAGTGGCTCATACCTGTAATCCCACCACTTTGGGAAGCTGAGGCTGATGGATCACCTGAGGTCAGGAGTTCGAGACTAGCCTGGCCAACATAGTGACACCCAGTCTTTACTAAATATACAAAAAGTAGCCAGGCATGGTGGTGCACACCTGTAATCCCAGCTACTCAGGAGGCTGAGGCATGAGAATTGCTTGAACCCAGGAGGCAGAGGTTGCAGTGAGCTGAGATCTCACCACTGTACTCTAGCCTGGGAGAAAGTGTGAGTGAGACTCCGGCTCAAAAAATAAATAAATAAACAAAACAAGGCAATAGCATAGAGCAGAGACTGGCAAACTTTGGCCAGTGCGTCAGATCCAGTCTACCACCTGTTTCTGTAAATAAAGTTTTATTGACACATAGCCACGCCCACTAAGTTATTGCCTCTGACTGCTTTTGCACAACAATGGCAGAGCTGAGTAGGTGTAACAGAGACCCTATGGCTCATAAGCCTACAATATTTCCTATCTGGCCCTTTAGAGAAAACATTCACAGACCTGTCACATGACTAAGGAGAGAGGAAAACCTTTAAGTAGGGTGGAAAGGAAAGGCCACTGTAAGAAAATGACATTTGAGTGAAGACCAGAATGCTAAGGTGTCAGCCACGCAAAAATGTAGGGTAAAGCATCCCAGATAGAAGCAGGAGCAACTGCAAGGGCCCTGAGGCAGGATAGAGACAGAGAACGGAGAGTGTGGCTTGGGCGTAATTAGGTGGTGAATGATACAGAACCAGGTATCATGGTAGGCAGAGCCCACGCAATGGAGAACTTCACAAGCTGTGGAAAGGGCTTCCTGCTAACACTCATGAATAATTCTGAAAAGCAGCGAAGGTATCTGGGATTTGGGTAACAAGTGGTGAAATCGTCTCCACAGAAGAGAAGGGGTGACGGCACCACCATCATGAATGAGGAAGTCTAAAACGTTGACGCTTGGCTCAAGACTTCTTCGCCACCACAAACAACGTCTCCAAGTTAAGCTCTGCTTTTTGTTGTTGTTTGGTTTTTCTGAGACAGAGTCTGGCTCTGCCACCTAGGCTGGAGAGCAGTGGTGTGATCTCGGCTCATGGCAGCCTCCCAGGCTTAAGCAATCTTCCCACCTCAGCCTCCTGAGTAGCTGTGACTACAAGTGTGCACCGCCACACCTGGCTGATTTCTTATTTTTTGTAGAGACAGGTTCTCACTATGTTCTCCTTGCTGGTCTCAAACTCAAGCGATCCTCCCATCTTGGCCTCCCAAAGTGCTGGGATTACAGGTGTGAACCACCACTCCCAGCCTCAAGCTCTGCTTTTCAAATGCATCACCCCACATCCCCAACACAAGCTGGTTACAGCTGTGCACAGAAGATGCTTCTAGAACAGCTGAGACAGCATCCACATGTGTCCTACCCACACTCTTATTTGTACATAAAAGACTCACTGTTTCTTTTCTTACATTCATGTTTTAAAAGGAACCATTAGTTCACTTTAAAATCACAAGTTTAATAAGCCAGGTATATAGATTTCATTTAAATGCCAAAAGTTTTTTTTTTTTTTAAACATTCACCTGTCTACCACCTCAGATCATCTCAGCCACACTCTGTGAAACAATTACTTAGAGTTCCAACCTACAGGAGCCTCATTAATTTCAATCCACACCCAACTTCTGACACAGTACTATTGGATAGGTGGGGTCTGGAGGACCTTTTTCTTATTATTATTTTATTTTATTTAAGACAGCGTCTCACTCTGTCACCCAGGCTGGAGTGCAGTGGTGTGATTTCGGCTCACTGCAACCTCCACCTCCCAGGTTCCAGCGATTTCCACCCTCCGGAGTAGCTGGGATTACAGGCACGCACCATCACGCACAGCTAGTTTCTGTAGTTTTAGTAGAGACAGGGTTTCGCCATGTTGGCCAGGTTGGTCTTGAAATCCGGGCCTCAGATGATCTGCCCACCTCGGCCTCCCAAAGTGCTGGGATTAAAGGCACGAGTCACTGTGCCAGGACTGGAGTAGCCTTTGACAGGGACAGCAAGGACAGAGGGCAGCTTGAGGGTGCAGCACAAGGTCTGGCAGCAGAGCTTACACCTGACCCTGTCATTTTCCGGCTGTGTGCTCTTGATCACGTTAAATCTGAGAGCCTCAGACTCCTGTCTATAAAATGAGCCAGGCCGAGGGGCTGTTGAGAGAATTAAGAGATGCACCTGACTTGGCCCAGAACCTGACCCATGGTAGATGCTCAATAAATGGTCACAGCTCTGATTACAAATGCGTAATTATTTACGGTCATAATGATGATCATCAAATGTCCTTTGGTCTCTCCAAAAGTGCTAAAAGCATCTCTTGTCATCAGTGTGTCTGAGCTTTTGAGACATCTGCAGCCCCAGCCCACTCATCAACTGACATCCCCTTGCCACCAGGGGTTTTGGGAAGCTTCGACCATGTGGTAGTTTTCTATTGGGTTCACCAAACTAGGTCTCCCTTTTCTTGCTTTCCTTTTTTGTTTCCAAAAGGTTCCTGATTAACAATCTTTCAGAGGGGGAGGAGGAAAGAAATTACAGCAAACGTTCCTTTACTCTGGTCCCTGCTGGGCTGGGAGGCTGCTATTTCAGACTCAATCAGCTACCTGCAGGGTCAATGGATGAAATGCCTCCTCATAGGGATCAGGAGGATGCAGGGCCATTGGGAAGCTTCCACAAGGGACCTGTGGCCTAAAAACTCCAACTGCTCAAAAGACTCAGGGACCTCAAACCTAAAGGGGATGGGAGCTCAATTTCTTTAAGAAGCACCCGTCTTTGAAAGGCAGCATTTCTCAATCTGCCTCTGCAGGGGGGAAAGGAGCAACATACATTCCCTGAAATTAATTACCTTCAAGTTGTGAGGATCAAACACCATCCTTAACTGGAGATAATCCAAAATTCACTTTGAAACCCCCTCTGCCCGAGCAGGCTTAAGTCTCTAACTGCTTAATTCAAGAAATTATTAAAAGTGGTCTTTTTTCCCTTGGCACAAACAGAGTAAGGTAAGAGAGAGCCAGCCAAGAAACCTGTTGAGTTGCTGATGAGAAATGCAACAGCAATAAAATCACTGGCCCAAGAGAATTCTGCTGCAGGTTAACTCAATGGCAAGTATGTTGCTCTAACCTCCAGGGATGGTGAATTCTTAAGTTCTTTTGCTCCAATCACCATCTTCCAGAAATGGTTACATTAAGTTGCAGGGCCTGATGTCAAATAAAAGTGGCAGCTAGGATGGTTACTTTTGTGTGTCAACCTGATTGGGCCACAGGGTGTCCCAGTTAAACATGACTTCTAGGTGCATCTGTGAGGGTGTTTCTGGATGAGATCAGCATTTAAATTGGTGAACTCAGTAAAGTACACGGCCCTTTCCAACGTGGGTGGCCATCAGCTAGTCCATGGAGGGCCCACAAAGAGGAAGAGAAAGAAATTTACTTTTCTTGCATCACCACTTGAGCAAAAATCCATCCATCCATCTCACCTTCTCCAGCTCAGACCGGGATTTACATTATTGGCTCCCTTGATTCTCAGGCTCTTGGCCTGGGACTGGATTTCATGACCAGCTTTCCGGGGTTTCCAGCTCGCAGAGAGCAGCTGCAGGGACTTCCCAAACTCCATAATCATGGAAGCCAATTCCCATAATCTTTTTTTTTTTTTTTTTTTAGATAGAGTCTTGCTCGGTAGCCCAAGCTGGAGTGCAGTGGTATGATCTTGACTCACTGCAACCTCTGCCTCCCAGATTCAAGCGATTCCCCTGCCTCAGCCTCCTAAGTAGCTGGGATTACAGGTGCCCACCACCACGCTCAGCTAATTTTTGTATTTTTAGTAGAGACTGGGTTTCACCATGTTGGCCAGGCTGGTCTTGAACTCCTGACCTCAAGTGATCTGCCCACTTCAGCCTCCCTAAGTGCTGGGATTATAATACACAGATTGAGCATCCCTAATGCAATCATCCGAAATGCTCCAGAACGTTCTGAGCACCAACATGATGCTCAAAAGAAATGCTCACTGGAGCATTTTGAATTTCAGAATTTCAGATTACGGGTGCTCAACCAGTAAGTATAACACAAAATATCCCAAATCTGAAAAGATACAGAATGCACAAAGATTCCGGTCCCAAGCATTTTGGATAAGAGACACTCAGCCTATACATGGTTCTGTTTCCCTGGAGAACCAAACTAATACAGGTGCCTTGTTCAAAAATTATAAATTTCAAGATGGCGGCAGCAGAACATTAAACCAAGTGCAGGCCATTCCTGGAGGGGCCCCCAGTCTTGCCTGCTTCCCTTTCCAAGGTGCCTCCCATGGCTCGTCTCCCTATATTTTCCCAACCTAACCAGACACTATGATTTGACAAAGGAATTCTTTTCTTCCCCATCCTAATTTGTGAATGTTTATATATGGTCTTCCAGATTCACAATCCACGAGCCCCCTTGCTTGCAAAAAAAATACAATGACATAAAAACAGAGCTAACCAGCCACCTCAGGGATCCTCAAAACGTTTTAGTTTGTAGACCAGAATCTGAAGCCTGAGCTTCTTCTAATTTTCATTATCTCATTCTAAGGGATAGTATCTAAAGTAAACTGGGGTTGAACAGCACTCATAACTTAGCTGAAAAAAGAAACGTAAAATGACCCAAAATGTAAAATAAATGCAAAATGAGTAAAGCTAAACAAGAAAAAGCTAGTAATTTAAAACATATATAAGTAAATAAAAATAAAACCATCTCCAGAGCAGAGGTGGGCAAGCATTTTCTGTAAAGATCCAGGAGTACACATTTTTGGCTCTGCAGCCGGTAAAGTCTCTGTGGCAGCTACTCAGTTCTGCAGGTGAATGCCGACTAGCCACAAAACAACAACACATACATGAGCGGGCGTGGCTGTGTTCCAATAAAACTTTATTTATATAACCACTGAGCTGACTGGATGTGGCCTTCAAGGCCTTATTTTGCTGACCCATGGCTTAGAGCAGTGCTTCTAGAACTTCACGTGCACATCCATCGCCTGGGAATCCTGTTAAAGTACAAACTCGGACTCAGAAGGTCGGGGGTGGGGCTTGAGATTCTGCATTCCTAACAAGTCCCCAGGGGGTGCTGATGCTGCGTGTCCAAGGATCCCACTTTGAGAAGCAAAAGAGCACCCCCAGAAAAGAACGAAAACCTACTAAAGAACCCAAATTTATGAAGCACTTAGCCGAACACAGTGTAGAAAAGTAATTTATTTTCTCATCACCAAGGAACAGAGTTATGCAATTTAAGTCTATCTTCAGAAGGGGAATACCATGTCATTGGCGATCAAAGATGGAGTTAACTATCATTATCAGAAAGCAAAATGCTACACCGTTTTTAAGCACCGCTGTGCATTTTCTGGTGGCAGTTAACACCGACATACAGCAATCAATGCAGGTAAATGAATCCATTCGAAGGCAGGCCACGGATGGTAAATCACGTTGTCCAATAAAGTCGCTAAATTAGCAAGAGTGTGACACAGAGTATCTTTTATAAAAGCGAATCCTTTTTGGAAGGAGATGGACTGCAGGGGTGTGTGGCTAGCAAGACTGGAGGGTAGAAGGGAGAAGGAGCCATGACTGTGGATCCTTTTGGGGTCTGGAAGCTCTGAATTTTGCTGGGGGAGCCAATGTGAAAACCGGTGTGGAGGCTTTTCCTGTGTGTTATCAAGGCCCCAGTGAGGGTCTGCTGCCCATAGGCAGATACCAATGGTTGCATTTCACACACAGCGGTGTCTAATAAACCTCTTCACCACCCAGTTTATAAGAAGATAAAAAAAATTGGCTGGTTCCACTCAAACACTGCTGGCAGGAATGCAGAATGGCACAGCCACTTTGGAAGACAGTTCAACGATTTCTTAAAAATGTCAACATAAATTTGCCATGTGACCCAGGAATCCTGCTCCCAGGAATCTCCCCAAGAGAAATGAAAACCTATGTCCACACACAGACGTCTATGCGAATACTCATAGCAGCATTATTCACAACAGCCCAAAAAGCAGAAACACCCCAAGTGTCCATCAACCAGTGAATTAGTAAATAACACGCAGTACGCCCTTACGATGGAATACTATTCAGCAATGTATCACTACATGTATAGACCTCAAAAACATCACGCGATAGCCGGTGTAAAACCCACATATTGCAGGCTTCCATTTATATAAAACGTCCAGAATAGGCAGATCTATAGATAGCAGATTAGTGGCTGCCTGGGAATGAACTCCGATCGGCATATGGAGTCTTATCAGGGTTATGAAAATGTCCCGGCTGGGCACGGTGGCTCAAGCCTGTAATCCCAGCACTTTGGGAGGCCGAGACGGGCGGATCACGAGGTCAGGAGATTGAGACCATCCTGGCTAACACGGTGAAACCCCGTCTCTACTAAAAAATACAAAAAACTAGCCAGGTGAGGTGGCGCACACCTGTAGTCCCAGCTACTCGGGAGGCTGAGGCAGGAGAATGGTGTGAACCCGGGAGGCAGAGCTTGCAGTGAGCTGAGATCCGGTCACTGCACTCCAGCCTGAACGACACAGCGAGACTCCGTCTCAAAAAAAAAAAAAAGAAAGAAAAAGAAAGAAAATGTCCTAAAACTAGATTATGGTGTCGGTTGCACAGCTCAGTACATTTACTAAAAATTATTGCGTAGAACCCTTGAAATGTGTAAATTTTACACTATGTAAATCATATCTCAATAAAGTTGTTTAAAAAAATGGTTCCCATTGTATCTTTCCCTTTTTCATCTCTCACCTCTCTAGTGCTTAAATAACTTAGAGATCCTGTAAACTGCAATAAACCCAAAGACACGCTGGTTGTTCTAGAGGAGGTTGAAGCAAGTCCTCCAACCCAACCAGATACACTGGAGGTGGCACATCAATTGTCTCGTCAAAAGGGGGGGGGAAAAACCATGCAAGGACCAGGTATTTGATTTTTACAGTGAACGGTGAATTCGTCTGTGGTCAGAGCATCACTCGGGCAGAGACGGGCAGTGCCCTCGAAGATGCCTCCAAACCCACAGCCTCTAATCCCAACCCAAACCCAGTCCAAGAGCTTCCAAAGACCTAAGCCCTGAGGAGAATGGGAATCAGGAGTGAGGGTAATGATGACAAAGACTCAGCCCATCAGCTGTGTTAGAAAAAAAAGGAAGAGAAAACTTGCCAGGTGGAAGCCAAATTCACCTCGCCCCACACATAGCCACACCCAAAACCTCCCATACCCACCCAACAAGTCATGTCTTTTGAACCATGCTGTCACCCCGACAAGTGACTCTTTGAGGTCACACTCTGATGGCAGAAAAAACTCCCATGTGCTTGGAAGGAAATGAAAACTCTAGCGATATACCTTTGGCTTGCCACCAAGTAGTGCAAGAAAATCTTAAGAAATGTTGAGCTATTGCAACATCCCATTTCTGGGAAAAACAGTATTTCCAGCAGATGGAGAATCAGAAAAAAGTAAGGAAGCACGGTCGGGAAGGGTTGCCTGGAATGATCCACAGTGTCTGCAGTGGCAGTCTTCCCCTAACTCACTTCAGAATCCACGAACACCCACGATGGTAGCAGCCAGCTCAGAGTCAAAGGCAGAACTTGGGGCTAGAAACTAGGACTTGGGATGGCCCACAAGTGGGTCCAGCCATGACCTTGGTCATCTGGGTGCTGGGTAGTTGAGTCTACCAGGTACAGAAGGAACCCCACCTAGGAGGCTCTGGGGTCTGAAGAATGGAATTTGGGCTCCGGTGAGGGACTTAACAGCATTTCCTGTGAATCAGGAACACTAGCTTCACAGCCAGAGGCCTGATAATCTCCTTCTCCCCTTTCATTGAAAAGGAAAATATCTAAGATACTGGAGAATACAGTAAAATCCTTAACTCCATTCCCCCACCCCACCCCCCTTTTTTTTTCCTTCACTCCTAGTGGCAAGGCTGGATAAGCTTATCAAGAGCAGGCAAACTACATCTTAGCTCTGATCCTTTCGAGCAATCCATTTGGCGCCTTTAACGTTTCATTTGGCAGACTGAATTTCGGACGTGTATTTATGGGGCTGGGTTTGCCCTTCATAGAGTATTGCATAAATCCCATTACAGTATCCACTTTAGCGTGTTTGGGGTTTTCTAAGCCAGGACTTTATCTAAGTGGACGGCATGGGAACGACCCACTCTGTCTCAGAAACTCCCTCCTCTACCCTGGAACCAACATTTGCAGATTGTCTCCATCATCGTCAATGTCAAACGATGTTTTGGGAAAAGTTCTGGGTACGGCCAGAATGAAGCACGTCCCATCCACAAAGAATATGGTGACAAGCGTGTCATCACCTGCCAATAAATTACAGGATTTCCTTCCAGGACCCACCTCGCTCCACATCTCTCTTCCTTCTGGCAACAGCCAGAGAAAGTCTGTTATCCACACAGTGCCTTTCTGTCTTTCCTAAGTATGCAATGATGAAGATGCATCACTTGTAATTTCTGAAAACAAAACAATTATCAAGAAAAGTGAGCTATAAACAAAACAGATCAGGCTTAGCAACCCTAAATAAGCCAGTTCTCTGTAATCCTCAAGTTAATCATTTAAAAAAAGAATGGAGCCAGGCACAACGGCTCATGCCTGTAATCCCAACACTTGGGGAGGCCAAGGCAGAAGGATCACATGAGACCAGGAGTTCGAGACCAACCTGGGTAACATAGCAAGACCCCATTTCTACAAAAATAATAATAATTACAAAATTAGTCAGGTGTGATGGCACACATCTGTAGCCCCAGCTACTTGGGAGGTTGATGTGGGAGGGTCTCTTAAGTTCAGAAGTTCAGGACTGTAGTGAGCTATGACTGCACCATTGCACTCTAGCCTGAGCAACAGAGCAAGACCCTGTCTCTAAGAAAAAAAAGAAGAAGAAGAATGGAATTAGCAATCTCAACAACACAGGTGTGGAGTTTTTTTCTTGGTTTTTTTTTTTTTTTTGAGTCTCGCTCTGTCGCCCAGGCTGGAGTGCAGTGGCACGATCTCGGCTCACTGCAAGCTCCGCCTCCCGGGTTCACACCATTCTCCTGCCTCAGCCTCCCGAGTAGCTGGGACTACAGGCGCCCACCACCATGCCAGGCTAATTTTTGTATTTTTAGTAGAGACTAGGTTTCACCATGTTGGCCTGGCTGGTCTCAAACTCCTGACCTCAGGTGATCTGCCCACCTTCGCCTCCCAAAGTGCTGGGATTACAGGCGTGAGCCACCATGCCTCGTCTCTGCTTACTCTCTTGCTGGGTGAACTTGAATGAGCTACCTCCACTTTTTTTTGTTGTTTTTTTGAGATGAAGTCTCACTCTGTCACCTAGGCTGGAGTGGCACGATCTTGGCTCACTGCAAGCTCCGCGTCCTGGGTTCATGCCATTCTACTGACTCAGCCTCCCAAGTAGCTGGGACTACAGGCGCCCACCACCATGCCCAGCTAATTTTTTTGTATTTTTAGTAGAGACGGGGTTTCACTGTGTTAGCCAGGATGGTCTCGATCTCCTGACCTCGTGATCCGCCCACCTCGGCCTCCCAAAGTGCTGGGATTACAGGTGTGAGCCACCGCGCCCAGTCAGGTGTGGAGTTTTCATGCAGATGAAAGGAGGGGGCATGCTTAGCTCACAGGAGGTGCTCAGTGACACTTGGCTCATGTACTCATAGCACACACCTCAGTTCATCTTCCCTAGCTGGCTCTCTCTTGGCAGGGCTGGACAGGCCGCTTACTTCCCAGACAACAAGGCAGAGATGCCTGTAAGATGCCTTCTGCATACATGGCTCGGGTCCGGCGTAGAATGCATCACATGCAAGAGTCAGGGGTTAACACCAGGCTGAAGTGTCAGTACATTAAGAACCATTTCCATCCTCCTGGGATCTGTCCTGGAAGCACACACAGAGCTCTCCGTTCACTGATTTTTCACATAAATAGACTCCAAAGCAGAAATGCAAGGAAAGGGGTTGAGAGTGGGCCTCAGAGCCCCAGGTAAAGCTAAAGGAAGCCATCTGGCCTTCTTGAACCTTCTTTTACCAAGGCACACTCTCCCTTCACCCCCTACAAGAACCCAGCAATCCAGTAGCTGGTCACTTTCTTCTACGATACAAGCAAGTTTTTTAAAAAGGCAACAGCAGCTGCAGTAAATGAAGTGTACGTGATGAGGGCCCTCTGGGCTATTTCAGGCTCTGCCCCTGCCTGAAGGCGGCTGTGGGTTTGGTTACATCTAAGTTGGGCCTCAGAGCTTGTGAAGGTAAATGCTTCCTGATGAGAAGGAAAAAAAAAAAAACAAAAAACAAAAAAGAAGTCTAAGGAGTCTTCATTGATTCAACCAACATCTACAAAGTTCCTACTATGTGCCAGGCTCCAACAGGTGGCCAAAGGGAACCTGGTGCACTAAAAACCTGGTGACCTCTCTCCAGGGCTTAATCCTCTAAGGATTCTCTCATTGACTTTATTTTCATCTTATATCGCCCGTGAGCAGCTGTGGGTAGACGTTGTGCAGTTACTGAAGAATTTGCATGTACTATAGGAGGCATGAAGAATGCAGGACTTTATTTACTTCCAACTAAAGTCAGGAGGTATAGTAATGTCTCCATGTGACATGGTTTGGCTGTGTCCCCGCCCAAATCTCACCTTGAATTGTAATAACTCCCCATGTCAAGGGCGGGGCCAGGTGGAGATAATTGAATCATGGGGGCCATTTCCCCCATCCTGTTCTCATGGTAGGGAATAAGTCTCATGAGATCTGACGGTTTAATAAACGGGAGTTCCCCTGCACACTCTCTCTTACCTGCCATCAGGTAAGACATGACTTTACTCCTTGTTCGCCTTCTGCCATGATTGTGAGGACTCCCCAGCCATGTTAGAACTTTGCGTCAATTAAATCTCTTTTCTTTATAAATTACTCAGTCTCGGGTATGTCTTTATTCGCAGTGTGAGAACAGATGATTACACCGTCTAACAGATGAGCACGTCAAGGCCCAGAGAGATGAAGTGACTTGCTCAAGGTGATACAGACAGGAAGGGGTAAAGGGATTTGAACCAAGGCTGTCTGGCTCCGGAGTCCCCACTCATTGCCATGATACGACCTTGTCTTTCAGGAGATTGCTGTGGTCTGATCTCAGCACTACCATCGTGGCTGGCACATAGTAGGGGCATGGCTGGCACATAGTAGGGGTGTGGCTGGCACATAGTAGGGGCATGGCTGGCACATAGTAGGGGCGTGGCTGGCACATAGTAGGGGCATGGCTGGCACATAGTAGGGGCGTGGCTGGCACATAGTAGGGGCATGGCTGGCACATAGTAGGGGCATGGCTGGCACATAGTAGGGGTGTGGTTGGCACACAGTAGGGGCCCGGCTGGCACACAGTAGGGACCCAGCCAGCCCTGGTGAAACTGAATTTGATCATCTTATTTAAAGCTACTGCAATCACACTCAGCTTTTAAGCTACGGGTTGGGAACGAGGTCATTCTATAAAAATGGAAAGCAGAAACTCACCCTGAGGAATTTTTTAGAGTTAGGGATAGAAATCCAAAAGAGAATCTACTTCAAATGACCAGAGAGCTAAGACATGACCTCAATACAATATGATTAAATGAGATGCAGCACAGAATTACGTAACAGTTCAGAAACACAATTTAAATCTCCACTGGTGCTTTCCTTTTTATTCAACTAGCATTTCTGTGACGCTGACAATACAGAAGAGCAAGGTCTTCTGGAACTCTGTGGCTCACATAGGGGCGAGAGAAGTGAAGACTTATTCCATTCAGTGGGTAACATATATGTGTTTCCCAGAGAGAAAGTCCACGAGGCCATGCATGTGAAACGGGTGATGATTAACAATAGTAATAGCTGACCCTCTTGAGTCCTTCCTGGGGGCCAGACCTGTGCAAAATGATCCACCGGCATTATCTCATTGAATCCTCATGAGAACCTTCTGTGGCAGGTAAACAGTATGGGTACCATTTTACAGATCCGAAAACTGAGTGAAGCTGAGATCTAAACTCAGGCCATCTGTCAGAGGCTCTCAGTCCTTAGATTACATTTGGAACACTTTCCTCAAAGAACACCAAAGTTTATAAGAAAAAAAAAAAAAATGATGCTTGCCAAAATCCAGACATCTCAGACATGAAGGCAAGAGATCCAGAACCATCTGGGCCCATGTAGGGTACAAGCTGCTGGCTTCCCACTTTAATACCATTCCCTTGGGCTAAACTCCCACATGTGGCCACAGAAACCCACTTTTCAAACCCAGCATCCTCCATCTCCAATCATATTTGGCTTCAAAGAAGCCAAGAAGGCATTTAGGGACAAGCAATCTTTATCTGTACCAAATGTTTATTGGAGCCGCTCCAGGAAATGGTCCCACGTGAAGCCAATGTGCACAATGTCACCCACATCTGCTTAGAATGCACTTGTATCTACATTGCAACACTTGGAGTTATATCTCCCTTGAAACACCACCCTGGACAGCTATCACCTGGTCCAACAAGACTAACAGCCTACTTTTCTTGGAGTGGTTGTTCAGATAAAGAGAAGAGAGGGAAGGAGGAATCAGACTGCTCCTTCAAAATACCTCTCCCCATGCACCAATTACAGAAAATTGTTCTGGGAGGCAGGAGGACCTTTCTGAAGTGTTTAGGAACACAAATCTGGCAAGTTTTAAAAATACAGTGAAGGCCGGGCGCGGTGGCTCACGCCTGTAATCCTAGCACTTTGGGAGGCCGAGGCAGGCGAATCACAAGGTCAGGAGATCGAGACCACGGTGAAACCCTGTCTCTACTAAAAATACAAAAAATGAGCCGGGCGAGGTGGCGGGCGCCTGTAGTCCCAGCTACTCGGGAGGCTGGGGCAGGAGAATGGCGTGAACCCAGGAGGCAGAGCTTGCAGTGAGCCAGGATTGCGCCACTGCACTCCAGCTTGGGCGACAGAGCAAGACTCCGTCTCAAAAAATAATAATAATAAACAAATAAATAAATAAAAATACAGTGAAGTTCACTTTCCTGAACTCCAGCGTCATGTCCTCAAAGTTAAATCATACTTTGCAGTAGTTGCAGCAAAGAGGCTGAATACTGGTTGCCGCACGGTACAGTCAGCCTTTCTGGATGGGATCATACATACTTGCCAAAAGAATTCTTGAGGTTTACAGAGGAACCAAAACTACAAACTATCAGAAGAAGAAAAACCCTCACATCAAATACCAATGGACCATTTAGTAGGAGAGAAAGGATTAAAGAAATGGAAAAGATGAAAACCCTTCCCACTGGATAGAAGGAAGGAGCACTGGTTTCCAAAACCATTAAGGGGCCTTTAATGGCCAAAGAGGGAGAGGTCTGCAATTCCAGAATTTCCCCACAGATGAGATCAGGCATCTGTGAGATGAACCTAATCATAGAGGAAAACAGGAAGATGATGATGATGTTAATAGCGCTATCCCCTAACTTTGGTTTGGTGACTGACCCATCCCAAAGCATTTTTATAGCCATTATTTCATTCAATATGGTAATTGTGAAGGTAAGAGATAGCATGAATAACCACTTCTCTTTTACTTCACCAAAAAAGTCTATTGTATGGGACACTGATGTCTTCACTGGAGGCAACTATGGCCAAGGTAAATGTTAAGTGGAGGCCAGATTAAACCATTCACTACCTAAGAGTGCAGAGCTGTTGGATGCTTGACTATATGTAAGGTAGACACTGATAGCATGGGCTCCTGAATCAGACTACTGGTGTTCACATCTGTATCAGTTCATTCCTGCATCCCTAGAAAGAACTACCTGAGACTGGATAACTTATAAAGGAAAGAGATTTAATTGACTCAGTTTCACAGGCTGTACAGGACGCGTGGCTGGGAGGCTTCAGAAGACTTACAATCAGGCGGAAGGTGAAGGGGAAGCAAGCATATGGTGGCAGGAGAGAGAGAGTGAAGGGGGAGGTGCTACACACTTTTAAACCATCAGATCTCATGAGAACTCACTCACTATCACAAGAACAGTAAGAGGAAAGTCCACCCCCGTGATCCAATCACCTCCCACCAGGCCCCTCCCCCAACACTGGGAATTATAATTCAACATGAGATTTGGGTGGGGACACAGAGCCAAACCACATCAGCATCCAAGCTCAACAGCTCACTTACTAGGTGATCTTGTATGAGTCAGTCAGTACACCTCCATGTCTCTGTTTTCTCATCTATAGATATGATCATTGAAGTTAAAGAATTGTCATAAGGATGAGTGCAATGCCTGGTAAATACAGAAATTTAAGCTGTTATCAAATCATTGTCATCATCATAGTGGCTAAAAGTTACTGAAGCAATGATTTAGATCAAGTATGGCAGGTACATGGCACACATGGCACCATTTCTTCCTCCTGCATCCACGGCAGACATGGCTAGTTGATTGCAGAACTTTGCCTTTAAACTCAGATGCAGCCTCAGAATTCATGACACAGAGTTCCGGTCATCCCCAAAGTTGATGGACAAATGGGTGAAAGATTTTTTGCTACCCTCTAGAACCTCATCAGAAACCAGATAAAACCAGCCACTCCCAGAGAAATAGTCACTTCTTGTTGGATAGTTGAAAACAGTGGCTCCCTAAATTACAATCATCCTTCCAAAGACCTACATAATTTTGCCATATCTGCATAGATTGTGTGCTATTATTTATGCAATGTTTATTTGAATAGATTTAAAAGAGAAACTTATACCTGTGTCCCAAATGAAAAATGAGTTGACACAAGCCCTAAACAGAAGACAATGTGGAAAGAAAGATAAGAAAGGAGGAATGATATTGTTGTAATCTGGCTAGAAAACATTGCAGTTGTAGGTTCTGAATGTCTGTTTTCCATTGTTAAAAAGGGAAACTGACAAGTTTTAGAAAGGTGGTAAAGATGTGTTAATAACAAACCGAGACTTCCTTCTTTGACTCAACCACTTCCTATAAGATTAAATGTTATTTAAATTGTGTCAGGGTACCTGTAGTAGGCAGCTCCTAAGACGGCCCCAAGTATACCCACCCCAGTAAACCCACTCTCACCCAAATCCATCCCTAATGTAAGGCAGATTTAGTCACTCACTTCTAGTAAACAGAAAAAATACAGAAGTGGTGGTATTCCACATTCAAGGTTTGGTTATAAAAAGACTACAGCTTATTAGGTGCATCTTAGGTGCCGTCTCTCCCATATTATCTCTTAGATCCTTGGCTTTTGGGAAATCCAACTGCCATGTTGTGAGCTGCACTATGGTTAGGACCTAAAAGGGGCTTCCAGCTAACAGCCAGCAAGGAACTGGGGTCCTTGGTGCAACAACGCATGCAAAAGCAAGGCCAGCTAACAACTATGTAAGTGAATTTGAATTTGGAAGCGAATCTTCCCCAGTAGAGCCTTCAGATGAGACCAAAGATCTGGCCATCACCTCATATGAATGCAGAATGAACTGACAGCCTTTATTACATTTTCTAATTAACACATATTCATTGAGAAAGTAAAGATTCAAGAGATGCATTGAACCAGAGCACCCTGCTTGCTCACTCATACAGGTAAACAATAAGTGGTAAACATCAGAATGACTTTCTGGATGAGAATTTTCATGTACATATACACACACACATAATTACAGTCAGCACAACTGTATTCAATTCAGCCAGCTCTTTCTCGTTCTTTGATCTTAATTACATGGACAAGTAGCAGACCATGAGCCATAGAGGCCTCTGGACCTGAGTTCCAGTCCCCCCTCTGCCCCTAATAAACTGTGTGGCCTTGAAATAGAAATGGAATCTTGTCTGTTCATCTGCAGAATCTGGATACTAAGTTCCACTTCACATGTCAATGAAAGGATTAGATGCATTTGTATTTGAATGTGATTAGCATGGTTTATGGTTGCCTAAATAAAATATAAGCTTCCTAGTGTAGTATCCTTCAGGGACTACTGCTCTCTGCTATGATCTATGATAATCCAGTAGGGGTAAGTTTCACACTTTGGGTCAGGGGAGTCAGCACTACATAGAAATCTAAAGCAAAGGTAGCTGAATGAGAAAAGCTAAGTTCCAACACTTACTAATGGCGTGGCTGTGAGCATGGTACTGACCCTCATCTGTAAAATGGGCATAACCAGTGCCTACCTATGTTCTGATGACTGAATGAGATAATATAGTTAATGATTCAGAGTAGTGCCAGGCACACAATAAAACAAACAAATGTTAGATATTTTGTCAAAATTATCATTTTTTTTTGAGATGTATTCTTGCTTTGTCACCCAGGCTGCAGTGCCTCAGCTCATGCCTCTGCACTCCAGCCTGGGTGACAGAATGCCTCCCAGGTTCAAGTGATTCTCCTGCCTCAGCCTCTCGAGTAGCTGGGACTACAGGAAAAATTATCATTTATTGTTATTATCACTATCATAATTTAATTCATAAGTGGTTATATAGAGACCTTTATGATAAATCCAGCTCACTGAAATGTTTTGTTTGGCCACACACGGTGTTACTGAAAAAACACAAACCTGAATTAGTTAATATTTATCAAAGATTGCACTAAAACAATGGAAATCTCTGGTTGCTTTTAATACCTGAAAGAATGGATAACCCTGGGCCTGATTCTCTTATAGTCACAGGCAGTGGAGCCAAGAAGCAGTCGTCCACTGCCTCTGCTCTTCTGTCCACTGAAGTCCTCACCATTCCCTATCACCCTGCACCTGTCCTGGAGTACCTACTTACCTCTCCTGGCCTCAAGGGAATTGGGACTTTGGAGTCTTGTTTTAATTCCTTAAAGTCCTGCCTTAAATTTCAAATTCTTGGATGATTTTTTTTTAATACCATGTACTCTAAGTAGCAATTGCAAGAACAGATCTTGAACATGATTAAGTCTCCCTCAGGAAATCCTCGGCAACACTAAGTGTCAGATAATGGCTGAGGATCAAGATAGGATCATTATCAAAAGGAGGATAAACACCCAGCTCTCTACAATAACCCTCCACACATGACCCAAAAATGAGCTTCCAGAGCTTAAACATCAAAGTGTTAAAGTTATTTTTGCCATACCCTTCTGTGGATGGTTAATTTTATGTATCAACTTGACGTGGCCACAGAGTACCCAGATACTCAGTCAGACATTCTTCTGGGGTGTCTTGGAGGATATTTCTGGTTGAGATTAACATTTGAACTGGTGGCTGATCCACCCCCATGTATGGTGAGCTCCTCTGCCTGGCTTCTTGAGCTGGGAAACCTGTCTTTTCCTGCCTTTGAATTCAGACGAAAACATTGGCCCTTCCCAGGTCTTGAGACTGCTGGTTTTCAGACTGGAACAACATTCTGGTCCTCCTGGGATGCAGCTTGCCATTGCAGGCCTTGGGACTTTTCAGCCATCATACTTGTGTGAGCCAATTCCTTATAATGAAACTGTATGTGTGTGTATCACATAAATCCCGTTGGTTGTTTCTCTGGAGAACCCTAACTAAAAAGGGTATTATAAAATTGATAGTGCAGAGCTTACAACTCACGGCAGA
This sequence comes from Theropithecus gelada, assembly GCF_003255815.1. Classification (NCBI taxonomy): domain Eukaryota; kingdom Metazoa; phylum Chordata; class Mammalia; order Primates; family Cercopithecidae; genus Theropithecus; species Theropithecus gelada. Next base: position 65,884,693 of record NC_037688.1, read on the forward strand.
TGAGATTCCAAAATGTTAAAGTGATTTTTGCCCACCCACCCCCCACCTCCATGATGGTTAATTTTAGGTGTCAACTTGACTGGGCCATGCAGTGCCCAGATATTTGGCCATTCTTCTGGGGTGTCTGTGAGGGCAGTTCTGAATGAGATTAACACCACATCTTGCCCCACATATTTAAGTTGAGGAGCCTCAACTCTCTGCAGGGTTTTCACTGCCACAGGCTGCCTAGAGCATTTTTAGACCCTGGAGGTCCCACAGCTCTGGATTCTCAATGAGCCCGTGGATTCCCTCGCCTTGAGAGAGGGGCAAGGACCACCCCAGGGGATGTTGGGAAGAACTGCAGAGCATCCTCCCATAAGCCTTTGTGGCTCTCTTCCCACTTCCCCATCTCCTGAGCCCAGCTCTCCGCATCCTTATTCTCTTGGAGGAAAGACAAAAACAAGATCGCCTTATTCCTACTCAAATTAGCGACTTCATGGCTTAACCTTCTTCCAAAACTAAACTGAGAGTGGCATTATGGGGGATTTAGATTTTCTTCTTCACACACTCATCTCCTAAATGTTTCTCAGTGAACATGTGTTACTTTAATCAGCAAAGATGATACAAATTCTTGATTCATTCTGCATTCACTCTAAGAGAGGCAGAGTTAGCTCAGCATTCGAGGACTGGAAGCACTGGAGCAGACTGCTTGGGTGCAAATCTCCACTCAACTCTGTGACCTCGGGCAAGGGTCTTAAATTCTTTTGTAAAATAAGTACAAAAATTGTAGTTACCTCACAGGGTGGCAAAGATTAAAAGTTAATTCAAGCAAAGGATCTGGCATGTACTTGACAAATAGCAAATGCTCAGTACTTGCTACCTCTATTGTCATTGTTTTATGGTTGTATATATAGTATGATATAAAATATAAACATACAAGATATAGTATCTGATATGGTGTGGCTCTGTGTCCCCACCCAAATCTCATCTCGAATTGTAATCCCCATGTGTCAAGGGAGGGACCTGGTGGGAGATGATTGGATCATGGTGGTGGTTTCCCCCATGCTGTTCTCATGACAGTGAGGGAGTGAGGGAGTTCTCATGAGATCTGATGGTTTAAAACTGACAGTTTCCCCTGCGTTGTCTCTCTCTCCAGCTGCCACGTAAGACGTGCCTGCCTTCCTCTTTGCCTTCCACCATGATTGTAAGTTTCCTGAGGCCTCTCCAGCCATGCAGAACTGTGAGTTAATTAAACCTCTTTTGTTTATAAATTATCCAGCCTCAGGTAGTATCTTTATAGCAGTGTGAGAATGGACTAATACAGTATATATTAAGTTCCTGCTACATGACAGGCATTAGAAATATAGGAATACAACTATCCCTAACCCCATGGGTCTTAACCTGTCTAGTAGGAGTGGGACATTATATAAATACACAACTCTTTCTGTTCCAGGATCCAATCCAAACTCCTGTGCATTTTGTCATCATATCTATACTACAGGGCTTTCTTTTTGAAAGTTCAAAGCTGATCCTTTTCCTGCTTTGAGCTCCCAATACTTTTTTGTGACACTCTGAATAAAATCCAAACTCCTTGCTTTGGTCTCAATCTCAAAGCTCCCCACATTTTCACCCACTGACCCCTCTTCTCTCCCCCACCAGGCTCCCCTCACTCAATGACCACCAGGCACACTGGCCATTCATCAATTCTTTGAATTCCAAGCTTCCTCCAGCCTTTACACTTTCTGTGCCTTCTGGCTGGAAATCTGTTTCCTCAGAGGTCCTCATAATGTTTCCTCTTCATGTTCAGGTGTAAGTGTGAATATCACCTCCTCAAGGAGGCCTTCCCTGGTCATCCCAGGCTAACAAGTCTCAGCCCACCTTAGTCACCGTCTAATACACAGTAGTCTTTAGAAGACCACTAATTGTTACCTGAACTAATCCTATTTATATTTTTATAATTTACAGTCTAACCCCCAGTACTGGAGTATAGGGACCTTTTCTATCTTGTTCACCACTTTTTTTGTTTTTCTGAGATAGGTTCTCACTCTGTCACCCAGGCTGCAATGGTGATCACAACTCACTGTAACCTCAAACTCCTGGGCTTAAGTGATCTTCCTGCCTCAGCCTCCCGAGAAGTTGGGACTACAGACACATGCCACCATGTCCAGCTAACTTCTTTCTTTCTTTTCTTTTTTTTTTTTTTTTTGTTATAGGGACAGAGTCTCACTATGTTGCCCAGGCTGGTCTGGAATTCCTGGTCTCAAGTGATCCTTCCACCTTGGCCTCCAAAGTGCTGGGACTACAGGCACAAGACACCACGCCCAGCTCACCAGTTTACTGTAGGTGCCTAGGAGAGCATATTGCACATAGTAGATCCTCAATAAATATTTGTTAAAATAAATACTATTGGAAGGAATGAATGGATGAAGGACAGGCATATGTTTTCAAATGTTCACAGATGTGTCCCAAGAACCTAGTACAGTGCCTGGCACATACTTTAAGTGCTCAATGAGTACTTGTCAAAATACAGATTGAAGGAATGAATGGATAAAGGGCAGACACGTGCTTTCAAATGTTCATTGATGTGTCCCTAGAACCTAGCTATGGCACCTGGAGCATAGTAGGTGCTCGCTAAATATTTGGTAAAATAAAAATGGGTGAGAAGAATGAAGAGAGGACATCATTTGTTTTTTGAGACAGGGTCTCACTCTGTCACCCAGACTGAAGTGCAGTAGCACGATCTCAGCTCGCTGCAACCTTCACCTCCCGGGCTCAAACAATCCTCTCACCTCATCCCCCCAAGTAGCTAGGACCACAGGCACCAACATGCCAGGCTAATTGTTTGATTTTTGGAAAGACAGAGTTTCACTATGTTACCCAGGCTGGTCTCAAGGATCCTGAGCTCAAGAGATCCTCCTGCCTCAGCCTCCCAAAGTGCTGGGATTACGGGCATGAGCCATCATACTTGGTTCACTGATACATCCCTAGAACCTAGCCCAGTGCCTGGCACATAGATGGTGCTAAATAAAAATTAATATTTGTCAGATGAATGGCATTTGAGTGAGCGCCATCCATTGTCAAAGAAAGAGGTGACCACATAGAGTGAGTCTGCTGGAGGCCACTCTTCTGGCCAAGGGCCTCTCTCAAAAAGTCACCAGCAAGGAAGGCTGAGAGCCCTTCCTGACAGCCGCCAGAACATCTGTCTAGACAGGCCCCCGGCTCACCTGGGCTGCATGGAGGCCTGGGCTGGGCTCTTTTGAGCGACTCTCACTACTGGCGCAGGAAGTTCCACCCAGTGCTGCCCCAGCATGGAGGCTTCTCTGCAGCCTCAATGCAAACTCGCCTCAGAAAAGGCAGCTGATGAATACGCATGGAGGGTCTATTGTCTGAATCCTGTCACTAGCGGAGAAACAGCTGTTTGCAGTTGTTTATTCCTCTCCCTTTGGAGCCTTGGGAAGAAACGCAAGGGCTTGTTCTCCAGGGCACCACTCAGCAGCTGAAGGGAGTGAAGAAAATGGTGCTTATTTTTTTTTTTGAGACGGAGTCTTGCTCTGTCGCCCAGGCTGGAGTGCAGTGGCCGGATCTCAGCTCACTGCAAGCTCCGCCTCCCGGGTTTACGCCATTCTCCTGCCTCAGCCTCCCGAGTAGCTGGGACTACAGGCGCCCGCCACCTCACCGGACTAGTTTTTTGTATTTTTTAGTAGAGACAGGGTTTCACCATGTTAGCCAGGATGGTCTCGATCTCCTGACCTCGTGATCCGCCCGTCTCGGCCTCCCAACTTGCTGGGATTACAGGCTTGAGCCACTGCACCCGGCCAACGGTGCTTATTTTTCATAGGATAAAGAAGTGGAACTTTTACGAAGTTTGGACGCTAGCAGAGAGACCACTCTCCGGGAGGTGCCAGGCCTTGCGGTGATGTGTTGCACCCTGCCTCTTGAGGGATGCTCAAGAGTCTATTCCAACTCCCAGCTGGAAATTCAGGCTCAGGCCATGGTGGTCGGTCAAATAGTAGGCTCCGGTGAGCATCTATAGATATGAGAGATCTAGAAAAGCTCTTCAGGCTTGAAAATAAGAGAGCAAGATTCCTATAGAGAGCAACCACCTGCTACTTAATATAGGTGACATCCTACAAAGGGCTGCCAAGCTCAGTTGTGCAGGCTGGGCACTGCACAAAGGTGTCTGACTGAGGGAGAAATCCAGCCTCTGTGAGCTGCTCGCCAAGCCATGCTCCACAGTTTCAAAAATAAATATATAAATAAATAAAGATGACTAAGTGAGACAACAGCAGTCTCACAGATATACACATGTATCTATATACTTCATCTTTAAATGCTCACTTATTGAATCTTCGCAATAACCTTTCAAATTAGGGACCACAGACGGCACACTGAGGCAGAGAGAGGTAACCTGACTGCTCTAAGCTCATCCAGTTAGGAAGGGGTGAATCCAGGATTTAAACCTAGGCTCTTGGTTCCCATCAACAAGTGATGCTGTCTCTTCTAGGAAAAAAAAAATTGGCTTAACAAGTCCCAAAGAGTCATATTTAGAAAACACAGTGTCCCTCCCAGTCTTGAGTGAGACCTGCTTGCAGAAACACCCCTGCAGATGATCAGGCTGAAAGGAAGTAGGAGAAAACTCATCATCTGCATTACAAGGAACCCCTTCTAAAGAGTCCAAAGATTTGCTCTGAACTGGTGACAGTCTGGGGACCCCCACTCAGCCTGGAGACTCAACCGACCCTCAGCAGGGAACAGCCCAACCCAATCAGAGCCGAGGCCACCCACTCCCTCCACAAGGCCCAGGGTCGGCCAAGGCCATTTCTAAGTGCGGGGGACTGCAGCCAAACTCGCTGAACCAGACACAGGGGAGCCCCAGAGGGACCCTCGGACTCACGGGAAGAGGACGCTCTCATCCCTGTTTGCTCCCCCACCCTCCCGCTCCCCTCCATCCCTCCCCCCTTCGGAGAGCCTCCACGTTGGAATCTCCGAAAATGGTTTTCACAACTCAGTTAGCAGCAATCAATTATTCACGACCTCGCTTCCCTACAAACTCATAGACTGTCACTGTTAGCAAGATAATTTCTGGACTCTGCCCAACAGCCCGGCTCTAAACTGTCAGGCAGCCTGCTGTTTACTTCCTCTCTTCCCTAAGACCCTCCCAAAGCCCACCAACCACTACCACTCTCCACACAGGACAGAGAGACAGACGGGAAGTCCCCTGGGTGCCTGCAGCCTGGAAGGGACCTGACAGCCAGAGGCTGCTCCCAGTCCGTGTGATACATTTCAGGCTCGGGGCAGAATGTCTGACCTTAGTTTAATCCAACTGGAAAATAGGACTCAAGCATTCTAGACCCTGTGCCAGGCTCTGGGACAAATCCCACATTATTTTATAAAACGCTTTAGGCTCTGAAAACATTGTGTTCTGCACAAAGCATGACTTGGGAGGGTCTCCCAGACACGCCATCCTGCTGCTGAGTTCATGGTCAAAGACATTTGGAACTTGGCAGGAGCTGATATTTTAAGACCACCACTAGCATTTCCATCCCCAAAGCTTGAAGCTGTCTTTAGGAACACATTCCTACATCCCAGGGAGAAGGAGAGAGGTGCTTACGGGATGCTCTTGGAAAAAGAGTTTCAGCCTATGTCGTAAGACCCATGGAGGGTGGCTGGATACCAGCTCCGCTGTGTGAACAAGCGACCTTCCATGAAAGCCACTTTTTCACCCTCTAAGCCTCAGTGTCCACATCTGTCAAATGGGAGAATATGAGTACCTACCTCTGGGGCTGCAGTAAGGATTTTAAACAACGAGGCATTTAAAAAACACTTGGTACCTTGCTTGGGACACTGTGGACACTGTGGCCTCTTCACTTCAATGTAAGACTCTGTCGCTTGTGAAATGCATCATGAATTGAATAACAATTTGGGGGCAAAGGGTGTGTGCTGAAACATTAAGGAAACACACACATCAATTGTAAAATTCACCCCAAATTTCAGAAATGCTATTTACTAAATATTAAAAATGTGTAAATTTGGCCGGATGTGGTGGCTCACACCTGTAATCCCAGCACTCTGGGAGGCCAAGGTGGGCGGATCACTTGAGGTCAGGAGTTCGAGACCAGTCTGGCCAACATGGTGAAACCTCATCTCTACTAAAAATACAAAAATTAGCCAGGTGTGATGGCACATGCCTATAATCCCAGCTACTTGGGAGGCTGAGGCAGGAGAATCACTTGAACCCGGGAAGTGGAGGTTGCAGTGAGCTGAGATTGCACCACTACACTCCAGCCTGGGCGACAGAGCGAGACTCCGTCTCAAAAATAAAATAAAATAAAATGGCTGTGAGCCTGGGTGACACAGTAAAAAATGTGCATCTTAAAATGAAGTGTGTTAACATTATTATAATTGCTGTATTCATTTTAGGTGGGAAAATGCATACAGAGAAGCTATGTGACTGACCTCAGGCCACACAGCCAGCAACACGATCTAGTCCCCACACAGCTCCAGAGGAAGGAGGGAGAGGAAGAGGCAGAGTTGACCAGGCACATCTTCTCCCTCATCCAATTCCTCCTCCTCCTACAAGAATCAACAGTAATAATAATAATAATGGAAGATGAGGATGAGGGGAGGGAAAGGCGGGGAAGTGGAGGGGGGAAGGGGGAGGGAGAAAGTGGAGGGAGAGGGGGGAAAGCGGAGAGGGAGGGGGGAAGCAAAGGGGGAGGGGGGAAAGCAGAGGGGAGGGGGAAAGCGGAGGGGGTGGGGGAAGGGGGGGAGGAGGGCGAAGGAGGAGGAGGAGGCAGCAGCAGCAGCATGTTAGGTGCTAAATACAGGCCCAGGCACTGTGCTAAATGAAGCGCATATATTAACTCATTTATTCCTCCTGACAACCCTGTGAAGTGGGTGCCATCATCACCCCCATTTTACAGATGAAGGAGCTGAGGCACAAAGACTTCAGTCACACAGCTGCTCGGTGGCAGAGCTAGGCTTGTGAACTCCGGCACCCTGGCACCAAGTCCCCGTGCTTCTCTACTGCATTGCACTTCATTCCCCAACTGAGACAAAGAGGGACATTTTGGTGGAGAAGGAAGTGGCATATAAATGTCATGCCATGCCTGGTCTCACCCACACGCCCGAGGAAGTTCCTCTGAACCCACAGAGCACGCCCCGGGCTCCCTCTGATGAAAGCAAGTTCGTGCCTCTCCTCCACTCTCCCCTGCTGCCCCAGGCCAGCTGAGCAGGCCATAGGAGGGCTGGGGCCAAGTCTGCAGCCCCCTCCTGGGGAAAGGCTCTGACCACAGCAGCCAGCTTCTCACTGCTGTCTGCAGGATCTCAGCAATTCCACAGGCATGGAGAACAGGAGCCCCTGGACAGGGGAGGAGGGGGTTGCGTGTCTGCCAGGCCTGCAGCTGTGGACACTTCCCCTGTGGGCTGTGCGGAAGGGGCAGGCCCAGCACCTGGGAGAGGGCCCCTCCCCTGTCTGGCTGGTCCTCAGTCCCAACAAGGGGACTTAGCGTCAAGTGACGCGGTGGTTATGCACACAGGCTTGCGGGGAGCTGTGCAACCTTGCGAGAGCTACTTCCCCTCTCTGTGTCTCACTTCCTCTGCCCATAAAACAGTGACTCTGACAATGCTCACAACACAAGGTGTTGGAAGCATTAAACATAAAATGCTTAGCATGTCGTATGTGCTTAATAAATGGCAGCTGCTATTACTATTATTTATCATCATCAACAGGACTACACATCAACTACTAAGAACACAGGTAGACCTTAAGGTGCGATCAATATGCGTGAGGAGCTGACAAGAACCCATGGAACAAGGCATGATTCCTCATTCTAGAATATCTTTGGCCTTTGGATCTTAAAATGTCACCTTAAAGTGGGGTTCTATAGCTCTCGCTTTTAAGGCATCTCCTCATGTGATCTTTCAGGCAATTTCTGAAGGAAACAGAAACGTTTACTGAGCACCTACTGTGTGCCATTCACTGTTTCTATCACTGGGAATACCCTGACAGAGTTAATGGATCCAAGACCAGCTATGATGGTGATGGCAGCTACTAATAAAAGGCCAGAAGGCGACCGGGCACGGTGGCTCACGCCTGGAATGCAGCACTTTGGGAGGCAGATCACCTGAGGTCAGAAGTTCAAGACTAGCCTGGTAAACATGGCGAAACCTCATCTCTGTTGAAAATACTAAAATACTAAAAATACAAAAATTAGCTGGGCATGATGGCAGGTGCCTGTAATCCCAGCTACTCAGGAGGCTGAGGCAGAAGAATCGCTTGAACCCGGGAGGCAGAGGTTGCAGTGAGCCAAGATTGTGCTACTGTACTCCAACCTGGGCAACAGAGCGAGACTTCATCTCAAAAAAGAAAAAAAAAAGAAAAAAAGTGAGAAGGAGTCTAGAGTTTATCATTAGGTAGAAGAGGGAGGTGCTGGGAGGAAAGGACCCTTTTCTGCGGACAGTCACACCAAAACAGCCACGTACACATGGAGGTGGGAAAGGACACGTGGGTCACACACATGGCTAGAAGAAGAGACATGTGCAATCAGGGCACAGGTAACCACAAGAGACCTAAAAGTTCCGAGCACAAGGGACCTAGAATCCCTTAAGCCATTTTAAAGATGGGGAGACAGAGACCCTGAAAGGCAGGCAGTCCAAAGCCACACCAAGCAAGATGCAGAATAGGTTCTGGAATCCAGTTATCCTGACTCCTGAAAGTCCAGATTACTTTGTCTTGCTTTGTAAACAGACTAAGACATTCCAGCCCAGCACAGCCCGCCAACACAGACAGACACTGCTGCCAGGCCAGGCAGCCCCCTCTGCCATCTCTCTAGATCAGTGTTACCAACCTAGGGGCAGTGCAAGACACCACTACCCTCACAATCAGGCACCTTGAGCACAGGGCCCAGGACGGCACGTTTTGACATGGAGATGAGGGAGAGCAGTTCCGAGCTGGGGACATCATCATTCTGCAGGGGCAGGTGGGGAATCGGGAAAGCCGTTGCAAAGGACAAATGTTCTTTCGTTGGAGGTGGAGTGACAATAACTGCAGAGGGACTCTGGGATGGCTGTTGGACACAGAGTGGTTCTGTCTCCAAAGAAAGTGGTCAACTTTTTGCAAGTGTTCAAGCTCCACCTCCAAATCATGTCATTTCTAAACCAGTCAACTTTTCTAGGTTTTTAATAAAACAGAGATGGTGAACCCACTAGCACGGCTGTTGGGAACCTCACCCCAGAGAACAATTGACAGTGGCCTGGAAGGCCCTGCAGGCTCTGGCTCCTGTCCTTCTTCCCAAATGACTTTCACGTCCTTGTCATAATGATTACACGTTTACCTCCTCTTCCCACAATCCATGCCCAACTATCCTCTCTTTGTTTCATCTTAAATGTCACTGTGTTGGAAAAGCCTTCCCAGATGACCCTCGCCTTCTCCATGACTCACTGTCCCCTCCATTGGAACCTGAGCTGCAGGAAGTCAGGGACCCTGTTTTGTCCACTGTTCCAACCCCAGCTCCCACACAGTGACTGGCACCTAGTAGGCTCTTGGTAAAATCTTGAGTTGAGTGAATAAGTATCCGCAAACATCCTGGGTACATCTATAAAGCAATACACTCACAGAAAACTTCTACTACATGACACACCGTAGATTATCAATGGCTGTTGCTGGGAGGACATCAAAGTCAATTCCAAACCAACAAGGTTGGCTTCCCATTTCCGCTGTGGAGTAGCCTTGTGCTTAGTGAAACAGAAGACTCTTGCCCGTCACCCCAGGGACCTGCTCCCCAGGACCCCACCCACCCCAACAAGGCACCCAGTAATGAGGAAAACCCTGGCTTTACAAGATACAGGAAGGCATGAACACTGGGGGGAAAGTTCACTGGGAACCTGTAGGACACTGAGGGTATTCTTCAAAATGATAAGTTACGCTGCCATTCTTAACTGTTCTTAAAAATGAGAGGAAATTGATCAGCAGAAAAAAGGTACATGAAGTGTGCTTTGCTTTGATGTGGGCAGGCTAATTGATAACTTCCCCTAACCTGCCCATCCTAATAACATGAAACTAACGGTGCCTCCTGCTACTGACGGGTTCCCTTACTCAATTGCTGTAAGAGAAGCATTGAGTAAGCATTGAGAATCAAGGAACCTACAGTCTATTCATAGATTCTAACCCTAAGAGGAATGAAATTAGGACTTTATATGGTTAGGTCATTAAAGGATCTCACGAATTAATACTACTGTGTTTGCATTCTATTTTGTGAATTTCTGCCTTTATTTTTATTAATGTCCCTTCCCTACTTTCATTTTATTCTCAATTCTCTTTTCTTTTGTTTTCATTTTTTTTGTTAGAGACAGGGCCTCAGGCCTGACATGACAGCTCACACCTACAATCCCAAAACTTTGAGAGGCCAAGGCAGGAGGGTGGCTTGAGGCCAGGAGTTCGAGATCATCCCAGTCTCAATTTTTTTTTTTAACGGACTTTCATTTTAATTATTTTACTCTTTCATATTTAATGTCAAAACCTAAAGTGCTTTTAAAATAGACTACCAGTTTTCCTCTGGGCACAGTGTTAGCCTTATTTCAAGTTTTGATATGAAGTATTTTCATTTTTGCTAATCAATATATAATCTGAAATGTCAAATTTAATCTATTCATTGATCTAAGAATTACTTAGAAGAGTTTTGGTTGTTTACATTTCTATGTTATTGTCTTTTAGAGGCTAATTTTCAATATATCTTATTGTTTTATGAAGGAAGCCTGGAAGATTTCTACTTTTGAAATCTATTAAGTTTCTTTTTAGACCAAGTTAACTACTGGTTATAATTAGCACGTTAGAACATCTAGAAAGTAGTCTTTAAAAACAGAAAGTCTTCCCCTAGAATACACACACACACACACACACACACACACACACACACACCTTTGTAAACAGTTTCAGTGAATACTTACAATTCTAAAGTCTCACCTTTTCACAAGTAAATATTCCAACAGAGAAAGACAAACCATTAAGCTAAAGGGAAAGGAGGCAAACTGCCAGGATGTAAGGGCTCAGTTTCTCATATCTGGGAATTCCACACCCTGGAATCATAACAATAGCATTACAGCTTTGCACCCCTATTTTAAAGACGAAAACTGAGGCTTCCAGATCCTGAGTCAGATAGAAAAGATTTTAGCTGAGACCAAGGGTTTCAAGTCCACAAATCCTTTCTGCACTAAACTCAAATTTTGTTCCAAAAGTAATACTAAACCAGCAGCTGACCATCTTCTCTTGTGATATTCCTTAAGTCTGTTCATCGCACCTAGCAGAATCAGAAGACAGACTCCTAGAACAGCTGCGGCTTTACTCCTGGTAAAGTGGGTTGACTTAGCAGAGGAACTGACAGGACTCTGACAAGCCCCCGAAAGGATATTAAGTCATTTTTCAGCCAGTACCGAGCCAACCTGAAAGACGGGTGGATCCTAGGGTATCCTAATGTTATTCTCCCAACCCTGTCAGTGCTAGTGTCCAAAAAGTGGAGCAGCAAATGGGAAGTGACCGGCATTCAGAAACTGACACAGGAGCCTGCATTTCTAAACAATGCTGACAACACACACCGAGGCAGCTCCTCCGGGCAAGTCTCTGTGCTCCCATGCTGTGGCCGTGTACAGCGTATGCAGTCCCCAAAGGGACATTTCAGCACAGAGTTTCAATGTAAAATGACACACGCTACTGCAGGCTAGAGATCTTATTGGGGACACAGGGCTATATTCATCTGGTTCCCAGCAAGAAAACCAGAAAGCCAAAGATAAACAGAAGTCAATCAAAGCAGAAAGTGACATCTAGAAAAAAATGCCTAATTCTGCCAGACCCGTTTTGCTGAATAAAGATAAGAGCCCCGTGGACAACATGGCTTTGGTATAAGAAATTAAACGATGGCACTATTCCCGAAAGCAACCAAAGCAGTTGACATCGGGCTTGTTCCCAACAGCCTGGAAGGGACTGAGAATGGAAGAACAATCGACAATTAAGAAACTGTTTCTACGGACTCTGAATTTTGCGAGACTAATTAGGAAAATAAGCCTTGTTTCAGAGTTTCAGCATTTGAAAGTATTACTGCACTTTACCTCCTTCTCTGAAAGGTAAGACTTCCAAATTAAAATATAATTGTCAAATCAATTGGTTAAAAAAAAACAGCAGTTAAATGAATTCCATTCCTAGGTATATACTCAACAGAAATGTATGCATGTGCTTACCAAAAGATACGCACAAGAATGTTCACAGCAGCACTATTTCTGATGGCCCAAATTGGGAACTTCCCAAACGCCCATAAACAGAATGGATATGTAAATTGTGGTACAGTCCACAATGAAATAAACAATGCAAATGAACAATTACAACTCTATGAAACAACATAGATATACGGTTAGCAAACTTTTTGGTAACGGGCCAGACAGTAAATATTTTAGGCTTTGGGCCCATGCAGTCTTTGTTGCAACTACTCAATTGTGCTGTCACAGCACAAAAGCAGCCATAGCTGATATATATAAATGAAATGGACATGGCTGTGTTCCAATAAAGCTTTATTTCTGGCCACAATTTATTTATTTATTTATTTATTTATTTATTTATTTATTTATTTTTTGAAACAGAGTCTTACTCTGTCATCCAGGCTGAAGTACAGTGGCACAGGCTTAGCTCATTGCAACCTCTACCACCCGGGTTCAAGTGATTCTCCTGCCTCAGCCACCCGAGTGGCTGGGACTACAGGCATGCACCACCACACCCAGCTAATTTTTTTTTGTATCTTTTAGTAGAGATGGGGTTTCAACCATGGTGGTCAGGCTGGTAGCAAACTCCTGGTCTCAAGTGACCCACCCACCTCGGCCCCGCAAAGTGCTGGGATTACAGGCATGAGCCACCACGCCCGGTCAATTTGTGGACACAAATTTGAACTTCATATAATTTTCACATGTCACAAAATATTCTTTCCTCCCCGTGGCAACTATTTAAAAACATAAAATCCATCCTTAGCTCAAAGGCCATATGAAAACAGACAAAGGACCAGATTTGGCCTGCAAGCTGGGTTCGCCAACCCTGGATAGAGATAAAACTCCAGAGGCAATGTTAACCAAAACAAACCAGGTACAAAAGAGCACAGACTGTATGATTCCATTTCTGAAAAGAGGCAAAAGTACCTGATGGGGTTAGAAGTCACGATAGAGACCCCACCTTCGGGGGCTGATTACTTGGGTGTGATCCCTTTCTGGAGCTGTTGATTCATGATTGCTGCATTCTTTCTCAGGCATGTTCTACTTCGAGAAGTGTAGCAAGTTTTTATAATAAAGTAGCTTACAATTCAATCAGCTTCGAAAACAGAAGTGTAAAGAGAACCAGAGCAATCAAATTACATTAGCTATGACTTCTTCATGATGGCCAGGTACCCGCCAATGCTAGAGTACTTAAGAATATTTAATAACAATGGCTGGGCACAGTAGCTCACACATGTAATGCCAGCACTCTGGGAGGCCTAGGTGGGCAGATCACTTGAGGTCAGAAGTCCAAGACCAGCCTAGTGAGACTCCGAGACTCCATCTCTAAATAAATAAATAAATAAATAAATAAATAAATAAATAAATAAATGTAGATTTAAACTATTTTCCCCTATTATTGCTTTACTTCCAGGGTGGGGCGTGTTTCATGGTTTAAGGGATGGTGCTACCATCAGAATCTGGCCAGGCTGTTTTCTGTGGCGTCTGTGCATAAAGATGATGTCCACCCAATTGCCAGTGACTCCTCGCATGAAATCTGCCATCAGTACTATTAACATAAACAGCATCTGGCAAAATACACGGCCTTCAACCTACAGCAAAACCTGCACTGGACTCTCACGAAGGAAAAAGGCCAGGTCTGGTTTCCATTTGATTTCCAGAGAATATGCAATGAATTATTTTTTCTCACTGTCAGCAGCTGAGTCTCAGTGAAATCCGTGCTTGTAATTATTGCTGTAATTATTATTTTAATACAAATCAGCAACTTATCAAAATATTACGTGTCAGGTGCTACCTCTTTGCTCCAAGACTATGGATGAAGTTGGAGGCCGTCTCTCCAGCTTCGCTCTGTGCACACAGAGGATGGGAATCAGGGTGAGGTCTCTTCTACCACAGCCAGACTTCCAGCTTCACAGATGCCCACGTCCACAGTCAGTTTCACACTCGACCTTCTTTTAAGGCAATAAGTCACTCTGTGCATTTTACGTGGTGGTTTGACCTTCGGCAATTCAATTCACTCACTGCAGGGTCTCAGTGGTTCCATCTTTGCAGGGGGCAAACAGTACAAACCTTTTTTTTTTTCTTGAGATAGGCTCTTGCTCAGTCACCCAGGCTGGAATCCAACCACGGCTCACTGTAGCCTCAACCTCCCAGGGTCAAGTGATCCTCCCACCTCAGCCTCCCAAGTAGCTGGAACTACAGGCATACTAACATGCCCAGCTGATTGACTGTTTTATGTTTTTGTAGAGACGAGGTCTCACTATGTTGCCCAGACTGGTCTTGAACTCCTGGGCTCCAGCAATCCCCCAACTCCTAGGTCTCCCAAAGTGTTGGTGTGTGCCACCACGCCCGGTAACAGTGCCAGCTTTCTGGCAGTGCCCTTCTGAAGAAAACCTAGTGAGAGTTGTTTGGTTACATCTTTCTGTGCGACACATACATGGCATTTGACACGCAGGCCCCTGAGTCACGCTGGCTGAGCTGAAATTCCAAGTCTGCTCTGTGACTGCGAGTGATTTCTTACCCTCTCTACGCCTCAATTTCCTCATCTGTACATGGGAATACTATCAGCAGCCACATCATAAGGCTGATATAATGATTAAAATGATAATCTAGGAGACGCTGCTTAGTACAGCACAGCACCTGCCATATAGTGACATCCAATAGATAATAGCTATTATTATTATTATCATTCTGAGAGTTGCAAACTCAAATCCCAACAGCCATCTTGTAGGTAACACAGATAAGCAAAGTGACCTGGTGGGCCCGTGTAGAGGGGGCAGCCACATCCCCCCTCACTCAAATGGTTACCTTTGGGAATGAAAACTAGAATTTCAAATTTCTTAACAGGCACTCTAAATTTGATGTGGATTGGAAATCACTGATTTTGGCTGCCAATTTAAGTTTTGATTTTAAAATTTACCTTTTCTTTAATTAACAAAGAAGGAGGAAGAGGACCCCATGCTGTCATTATTCCATCTGGAGCCCAGACCTGATTCACAAAGCTCTAGGTTTCCTTCTGGCTTACGCATTCCCCATCGCTGCTTTCTAGCACCCACTTTCGTTGGAGGGCTGTATCCACCTGCTCACTCCAATAAACAGTCAGTTTCCTCGAAATGCTGCTGTTGTGCATTTTTTGTTTGCTTTCATCCTAAAAGAAAGCCAAACAGGAGTCAGCCTCTAGGCCGAAGAAGAATGAATAACCTAACTTCTACCCATTTCCAAACCACCCAGTCTTTCACCGAACAGCCTTCCTTAGGAGATGTTTAGCTTAACATCTCTCCCTGCTCTCTGGCTTTAACTCACCTTCTAAACAAGAGAAAATCAGACGTCACAATTTGAAAACTATCCCTCCATAGGATTACAAGAAAAAGCAGGCAATAAGAGCATTTTACATCGACAACGGAATCATCTGCAATACTCGATGACAAGCAAAGGGGGTTCTCAGTGTCTTTCATAACAGCTGCCCCTTTTGAGCTGGGATAAAAGAAAGTGCAAAAGAGAGACAATGAATAGGCTTTTATTTCAGAGAGAACATCTGCAAAGCGTGGTCCTCCATTAAAAAATAAACAGAAAACAGCCACTAGTCTGGGGAAAAAAATAAGATTTCCCATTACATCTCTAATTAATAAAGCCCCATTTCACCAGGAAAAAAGAAGAAGAACTTTTTCACATCCCCAAAGAAAGGATGCTTAATGAGGTAACTGTTGTATTACTTGATCCACCTAATCTGGTTTTAATACTATCTTTAAATAATGTATACATTAGCTTTCCATTACCAAAAACATTTGTTTATTTTATGAACATGAGTCTGGTTGAGAGCTGAGACTCTGCAAAATTATCACGCCGTCCTTGGGCTCCCGGCTTTTATTGCTTCTCCCCTCGCTCATTATGAAATGATGAGTTGTCTCCGTTGCCCTTTTGAATTGCTGCTAACGTTGCACTGCGGTTCTGTTACCCTAGTTCTGAATAGGAGAGCCTTGGTTCAGGGTTAAGTTAATGTAGTCATTACTGGCCCATTTGGGGACCCATTCATCATGCTAATTTCATGTCCAACACCTGGAGGACTAGAGTACAAACACTCAACGCGAAGCAAATGCACAGTGAATCCAAAAGATGCGCGTGAAATGTCCAGACCTCAGTCACAGAAGACAGGCATGGGGAGCCTCTTTCCAGAACTCTGGGAGCAATGCAGACATCAGAGAGGGCCTCCAATGGGGAATTCCTTTCCAATGGACCCAGAACACAGTTCCTCCTAACATCTAACTTCAATCCTTCCTGCTTGAACTTCAGAACAAAACAGCACAGCTGTGTACCAGAGGAACAAAGACTCTTCAAACGGGTTAAGTTGACATTGACCAAACCTTGGCCATCTCAGCACTTCCTTGACCATCATTAACCAACCAAGTTGCAATCAGAATTTGAAATCCAGTTAGGGTTTGCTTATGTGTTTTCATTTTGTTAACCCCACTTCTTCTTACTTAAATGCCACTTTACCTGCACATTAAACAAGAATAGTGTTGAAGCTGCTGTTTTGACTGGCTGGTTATATTTCTGTATTTTCCAAAATATACATTTAAAGAAATATACAGCTATTAACAATTTCTTTAAATATTCATCCAAGAAGCAGAAGACAGGTGCATCCAGGATGTTGTCGGTGCTATGACTCCTGGTCTACGATACTCAGATGTGTTCAGTTTGTGAAAATTCATCACGTTGCACCTTTAGAGTAATGTTTATATCATATGGGTTTGTCAGGAAAAAAGCAACTAAAAGAATGTAGGCAATATTTAAGAAGTGAGCCAGACATGGTGGCTCACGCCTGTAATCCCAGCACTTTGGGAGGCTGAGGTGGGAGGATCACTTGATCCCAGGAGTTCCAGACCAGCCTGGGCAACATAGCAAAACCCCACCTCTCCAAAAAATACAAAAATTAGCCGGGCATGGTGGCACACACCTGTAGTCCCACCTACTCAGGGGGCTGAGGTGGGAGGACTGCTTCAGGCTGCAAGGTCAAGACTGCAGTGAGCTGAGATCAAACCACTGCATTCTAGCCGGGGTGACACAAGGAGTCCCTGTCTCAATAAATTAATAAATAAATTTAAGAAGTGAATAAATGTTGTACAGATATGAAGAGCAACTCTTTATAAAAAGCTTTTAGAGAATATCTACCCCTGTAGCACCTCCAACCACTAGTGCATCAAGACTGGTGTCTACACCATATTTTGGATTCCTGGGGCTTGTTTAGGACTCCTATGGCAAAAGGCATGATCCAAAATAAATCCTTACCCCCAAATAAGTAAAATAAATCCACCCATCCAAAACAAACGCTTATCCACAGCTCTTTCTTTTTGTTCAGCTCCCTAATCGTTTCCTTCACTGCACTTATAACAATTTGATTTTTTGCAATGTTCTTGTTTGTTTTTATTGGGAGGTCATCCTGTCCCCAAACCATAAACGGCATGAGGGTAGGGTCACATCTGTCTTTCCCCTCGCTGTGCATAAGGCCTGGCACACAACAGACCCCAACCAATATCTGATGAATGAATGGATGAGCAGGTGAGAAATTTCCAGCGGATTTCACTCATTCATTCTCTCCCTGTTCCCCGCGGGTTACAAGACGCTGTGAGGAAGGAAGGCAGACAACCCCGTCTGAACACTCCCACATTCTGCTGCTTGAAGACATGAGCCCCATCTTCCACTCACATGAGGCTTTCTGAGCTTCAAAGCACTTTCTCATCTGTTTATCAAATTTAATCCTCACAACCCGGGGAGGGAGGTAGGCTTATTAGCATCATCTGATGAAGCGCCAAAAAGACACAGAGATGAAAGTCACGGTCCGTCCCTGACAGCGTTGGGACCAAGCCAAGGTGCTCAGGAATGTTCTACTTTTCCACCTCCCCCTTGTCTCTCAAGACTCCCAACTTCCCAATGCGTGTTATTGGGGGACAAGGTCACGGGGAACACAGAGGGAGGGGCAGATGAGTCAAAAGCAGCCTGTCACTCACACTGCCTGCAGAGGGAAAACGGGTTTATCAAACTGCAGAACGCATGATTCTATTTCTGTCGAGGACATTTGCCTTCAGGATGGCCTCATGTTTATAAGAATTTGCATATTTTGGGTCTCCACCACCAGCTAGGCGAGGAGGGAGACTCCATCATGCCAGGGCAAGGCACAGGCAGTCAGAGGCAAATAAGTGCAGTGAATAAGCCACATGGGAACAGGGTAACCACAGATGCTCAGTTTTACATCTTCATAGTAAACACAGAGGTCTTCCAAATGGGCTGCAAACTCAACAGCCAAGAGAGGCCAACCAGGTGGCACAGGTGACAGGAGAGATCTTGGGGGGACTCTTGGGGACCCAGTGGGTCTGCAGTGTCACCATTCCTCAGCGTGGCTGTTTAACGCCAAGCGAGCACCATGGACCCTGTACTGCTGGATCTTATGACTTTTAAAAGAATTCCAAAAATCTACACTGTCTCACGGCATATCCTAATCTTTAAATTCCAGGGTCTATTTATTCTAGCACACTGTGTGGGCAAAATCAAACCCACCCATGGGCCACGGATTTGAAAGTCCTCCTGGTTCTAGCAAACATCTCCTATCATGCGGCTGCATCAGGGGGCAGAGCAGAGCACTCACCATGACCCAGAGCTGCACCTCACCATCAAGCCCTGCCAGGAAGGTGCCTTATGGCCCCTGGGCTTCAGACGAGGACACTGAGCTCCAGGGAGGCAAAGTGCCACACACCGATGATGTCAGACCACTGTCTTCTTCCTCAACATCACACGACCTGTCTCCCAGGCCCCACGGCATCTGCCCATCTGCTCCCCTGGATCATTTCCGGGGTTGTTTCCTCAGCTTGGGAAGAGCTTGGGCCCCATGAGTGGAGCAGCCCAGGCCTCATGGACGGTTCTGGGATGGCACAGACCTCAGGGCTCCCAGGGCTCTGAATCATATTACTTACTCCTCGTCCTGACCTTCCCAGAGGACACCTCCCTTCTGTGTTCAAGAGGTCACCATGAGAAAGGGTACCAGCTAGGATGTGAGAGTGATCTCCCTAGAGATAGGCCACTTATCAGCACGGGCGCTAACTCTTGCCTGCCAGACTGGTCCTCCTGGAAGGCAGGAGGCACACTGGTCCTGTTCACCAAGGTAGTTCCAGTGCTGGACACAGGGACTGGTACCTTCTAACTGCAGGAGTGGAGGATGGTGGACAGGTGGATGAATGGATGGATGGGTAAGTGGATGGACAGATGGATGGATGGACAGATGGATGGATGGACAGAGGACAGATGAATGGACTGATAGATGGATGGATGGTCAGACAGATAAATAGATGAATGGACTGATGGATGGATGGATAGGTGGATGGATGGACAAATGCATGCATAAATGGATAGAGGGAAGGGGAGAATGAGGGGCTAGAGTCAACAGACTTACTGAACACAGCCTTTGGAGACACTACCCAACTTCAATTCCTAGTTTGGACACTTCACATCTGCGTAACTTTCATCCAACTTATTGCCTTAGTTTTAATCCTTTCAATCAGTAAAACAGAGATGAAAATAATAGCTCTTAACTTGCCAGATGTTATAAGGATTCAATAAAAGCACGTCTTTTTAGTCCTTCCACAGTGTTTGGTGCATTCAACAAATGCACCTCATCATCACCACAGTTGCAACGTTTGTGCCTCCCGGGTAGGGAACATTTGCATCAACCTCTCAGTCCCACAAACTCATCTTAAACCGAAACCACGCCCTTTGTGGCCAAAAATTATGGCAAAGCGTGACCTGCGAGGAGAAACAAATGCCTCATACCACATTACCTCATCAGCATCCACTGACACATTAGCCTGGATTAGATGTCCAGATATGCAGTAGTCACCAGGCTGGGACAAACCAGGCCTGGGACAGGACAAATCCATTCATTGCCCCTAGGTGGCCCTGAAAGATGAGTCACCCTCATCCACACACACAAAGCTTGAGAATGGGCCCCACCCCTTCCTCATCTGGCAGGGTGTCTGGGTTCGTAGTTCCTGATACTAATAATGCCAGTGTCCAGGTTCAGGGCTAAGGTGACACCCCGCCCCACACCCATCTTCTTTGTGATGCCTCTGGCTTCCAACCGGGGAGACGGGGCAACCGAACCCAGAGGGCACGTGGGCACCATCTGATGAGCATCTGCGGGCAAACGGGTAGTTTCTGTTGCAGGCGGAAGGAAGTGTCCACAAGATGATCCGCACTGCATGTTCGTTGAGATAGCTCTCCAGCGTGCTGCAGACCCAGGCTCTCAGGTACAAGTGGTGGGTTCCTCAGTGGGCCAACCACAGAGCAGTCTGAAGGAATGGAGCAGCAGGAAGTCTGTTGTGGTTGAAAGAAAAGCCAATTTCCCTGGCCAAAGAACCCTGCATAATATCCTCTTGCTCCCTCCTCCCCTTCTCCCTTGGTTGGAGAGAGCTGAATTCAAGACTCCTTTCTCTAGCCAATTTCAAGTTCAATTCTTGACTGTTGAAAATATAATAGTACACAGCTTGAAAGATTAAACGAGTTCATGCACAAAAAGGGTTTAAAACAGTGCCTGGTAAACAGAATAAAAAACCCAGAAATAAACCCACTCTTTTACATCAACTCATTTTTGACAAAGGCATCAAGAACAGACGCTGGGGAGCGCAAAGTCTTCAATAAATGTGCTGGAAAAATGGGATAACCATTCCTACAGATAACCCTAAGACTGAAACTAGGCCCCATCACTCACCATATACAAAAACCAAATCAAAATAGATTAAAGACTTAAATCTAAGACCTGAGACTATGAGACGACTAGAAAAAAACACTGGAGAAACACTTCAGGACCTTAGCTTAGGCAAGAATTGTTTTGGGTAAGACCTCAAAAGCACAGGCAACAAAAGCAAAAACAGACAAATGGGATTACATCAAGCTACAAAGCTTCTGCACAGCAAAGGAAACAATCAACAAATAAAACAATCTACAGAATGGAAGAAAATATTTGCAAACTACCCATCTGACAAGGGATTAATAACCAAAATATATAAAGAACTCAAACAACTCTCAACAGCAAAAAAACACAAGTAGTCCAATTTTTTAAATGGGCAAAAGAGCTGAATAGATATTTCTCAAAAGAAGACATACAAATGGCCAATGGATATATAAAAAAATGCACAGCATCACTAATCACCAGGGAACTGAATATCAAAAGCACAATGAGATACCATCTCACCCCACCTGAAATGGATTTTATCAAGACGACAAAAAATAACAGACGCTGGTGAGGACGTGAGAAACCGGAACCCTCATACGCCATTGGTGGGAATGTAAATTAGAACAGCCACAATGGAGAAGAGTATGAAGGTTCCTCACAATCTAAAAACAGAACTACCATATGATCTGGCAATCCCACTACTGTGTCTACACAGGAAAGGAATTAATTATCCAAAGGAAAGGAAATCAATAAATCGAAGAGCTACCCGCACTCCCATCCTTACTGCAACATTCTTCACAATAGCCAAGATATGAAATCAACTTAAGTGCCTATCAATGGATGAATGGATAAAGAAAATGTGGTGTACACACACACAGTGGAATATTAGTAAGCTGTTAAAAAGTGAAATCCTTTCATTTGCAGCAACATGAATAAACCGGAGGCCATCATATTAACTGAAATAAGCCAGCTACTTAGAGACAAGTATCCCATGTTCTCACTCCTATGTAGGAGCTAAAAAAGTGGACGACAAGAAGACAGAGAGTAGATACGTGATTAGGTGAGTGAGGGAGTGGGGAGGAAGACAATGACTGGAAGGTATAAAAATCCAGTGAGATAGAAGGAATAAGCTCTAGTGTTTGGCAGTCCAGTATGGTGATTATCGTTAACAATAATCTATTGTATATTTCAAAATAGCTAGAAGAGCCGGGCACAGTGGCTCACGTCTATAATCCCAGCATCTTGAGAGGCCGAGGTGGGCAGATCACCTGAAGCCAGGAGTTTTAAGACCAGCCTGGCCAACAAGGCAAAACCTCATCTTTACTAAAAATACAAACAAAATTAGCCAGGTGTGGTGGCGGGCACCTGTAATCCCAGCTAATCGGGAGGCTGAGGCAGCAGAACTGCTTGAACCCGAGAGGTGGAGGTAACAGTGAGTCAAGATTGTGCCACTGCACTCTAGGCTAGGCAACAGAGCAAAACTCTGTCTCAAAAAAAAAAAAAGAATAGCAAAAAGAGAAGAATTTCAGTGTCTCTGACAAAAAGTAAAGCTAAATGTTGGAGGTAATGAATATCCCAATTACTTTGAGTTCATCATTACACATTATGTGAACCTATCAAAATATCACATGTACCCCCAAAATATGTACAACCATTATGCATCCATTTTTAAAACCACCTAACACATCATAACTGCTATGCGAGCATTATAATTATTATTATTATCATCATCATTATTACTCCCCCTGTATTTGCATCATGATTTAGGGGTCTGATTCAATGTAAATTGCATGTCTGTTTCTTTTCTAGGGTTGGTACCTTTTTAGAAATCTGCAATAAGAAGTGAGAAAAGTAGAACAAAGATTTTTGAGACTGGGCAAAGTGGCTCAGGCCTGTAATCCCAGCACTGTGGGAGGCCGAGGCAGGCAGATCACGAGGCCAGGAGTTCGAGAGCAGCCTGGACAACATGGTGAAACCCTGTCTCTACTAAAATACAAAAATTAACCAAGCGTGGTGGCGCACACCGGTAATCCCAGCTACTCAGGAGGTTGAGGCACAAGAATTGCTTGAACCCAGGAGGTGGAGGTTGCAGTGAGCCGAGATCACACCACTGCACTCCAGCCTAGGTGATAGAGCAAGACTCTGTCTCAAAAAAAAAAAAAGATTTTTGGGAATGACATGGTTGCATTTAGGGTTTTTCAACAAACCATGCAAAAGAAACACAACTCAGAAAGGTGGCGTCTTTGGAAAGGGGCAGGTCTGGGTTTGGCTCTCAGTTCTGCTACTCCCCAGCTCTGTGAACTTCATGAGCAAGCAGCTTCACTTCTTTGAGCCTCAGTTTCCTCCCAGGGACAGGAAAAGTCCTATCCCACAAAGTTGGGAGAAATCAGTGAGACAGTAAGGTAATATTTACAAATCCCTCCATTATTCCTGCCATGTAACAAGCCATCATAAGACCAATGATTTCTAGCCGAGTGTCCTTAGTTTTAACTTTTTATCAGTTGTGTAATACCGTCTTCCTTCCCAGAAATTTTTTTTTTTTTTTTTTTTTTGGCAGGGGTGAGCATTTAATAACCTAATGTATGCAAAATACCTAAAGGATGCCTGGCACACAGCAGGCACTCAATAAATGTCAGTACTCCTTCCTCTACCACATTCCGTCCTGCTCACACAGAAAGAGCTGTATTCATTCTACTGCCTTGGATTTACTCGCACCCTATACTGCGTGGGAAAATGAGTAACTGCAAGAAATTCCTTATTTTCAAATATACCAAGAATTTCCTCTTAAGAACAGCTCACTTTTGAGCACTGATTAGGCCCACACGAGTTCACATATATTGCTACATTTCGTCCTCATACATCCCTATGAGGTAGCTCAGATTCAGAGGGCCAAAATTACAGTGACTTGCCCAAGATTAGAGGCATGAGAAAGGGCCAAGCCAGGAGGTGAACCCAGGTATGTCAGGCCTGAGGGTACTGAACAGAGGCCTCTTTCATTGGCGCTGGGGCCTCGCACACACTTCTTGGGACGTTTTCTCCTGTTCCCACCCCCTTCCTTAGAATGTAGGTTTTGTTAGGATCAAGTTTGTTTTCTACTTATTTTTTATTTTCCCCAAGGCATTCTCTCATTGTTTCTGGTAGACGGGGATCTGGGTCCATAGAAATGGGGAAATGCAAAAGAAAGACAAAGAGAGATATCGTAAGTGGCAACTCTTAAGGCAGCACTGGTCAAAAGATAGAGACTTTCAACTTCACCTGTGCAGTCCAACAGGTGTGCGTGTTAAGTTCTTCTGCACTGAAACACTCATATAGATGGATTTATGACCTTATGGATCATAAACAGCTCTGGAGTGGGGGGTGGGGCAGACTCTTATTTCAGAGATATCCCTAAGGATAGCTTTGCTTTCTGAGGTACACACACACACACACACACACACACACACACACACAATGACGCGATGTTAAGTATCTGCTTTAACTCAAGCAGCCAAATTTCCTGTTCTATTAAAACCATGAATCAAAATTGAACAGTCACCAGTAAGTAAGAACTTATGCCATGGCTGGCTTCCTAGGTGAAAAAGAGCAAGCATTTCACCACCCAACCTTCTGGAAGAGTTTTTAAAAATGAATTGATAAACTATAGATATGTTCGAATTTATCTTACAAACATATCTATACCTAGGTATATAATTTCTACTTTTATTTATCTATTTTAACATTTTCCAGTATATGATTTAAACAGATGGCAACATTTGCAGTAAGATAAATATTATTCAATGATGCATATTTCTGTATACAAAGTGTAATGCATCGCTCAAGCAAAATAAAACTCCATTGGAAGTGTGAAAAAAAAAAGGGAACTATCAATAAAACACCCTGTTTTCTGTGGTCGCAGAATATTTGGATAGGAAGAAAAGCTACACCTCTGAGGCTGTTAGAAGCAGAGGTGATCTAAAGCCAGTGAACCGATCTTTCAAAGTCACAGTTGATGTCTAAGTCCTGAGTTATCTGAGTAATGTGAAGTATGAGGAATTTCTGCCGAAAAATCAACATTTCAAAGGGGTCGGATAATACAGAAACCCCATTCTACTTTGTGTGCTTATGTGGGGCGGCAGGCAGGGGGTGGGAAGGGTAATAAAAAATTAGATGTCTTAAATGAAACTTACTGAGTAACAGTTTATCTAAGCACACAAGCAATAAATGTGGGGACTTCAAGAAGAGAGTCACTAAGGGAAAGAAAATAAACATTCATTACATTAACACACACAGCTCTCTTTCATTTTCTCCAAAATCTATTCAGAACCTGTAGGCTGATCCTCATGACAGCTCTCCCAATATTTTTCCTCCCTTTATAAGGGAGTCCGTCTGTTTCTTAAATTCTGAGATGACAGTAAAATCCACAGTTTACTGGAGACCCAGTGAAGGAATCAGAGTCACAGCCACAAAACAGCTGCAATCCACCCAATAATTCTAATATTTAAGAGCTTTGAAAGAGGCTGAGAGGAAAAGGAGAGCTTGCAAATCTTCTATGGACATGCCCTCTGACTCTTTCTACTTGAGAAACGGGGTGTTTCCTCTTGGCTTCTTAAGTGCACCAAAAATACAATCAGGGCCTTCCACTGAAGCACAGCTCCCCAAACATAAAAAGGACAAATGCTCTGAGGCTGTGGGCATCAGGAAGCAGGAAGATCTGGCTTAGGAAATGCCCTCTACACAATGCCCGCCTGACACTCTCTGCAACACACCCACCAGCAACCCAGGACACAGGTTCCCCCCACGTGCAAGAGCCAAGACTGTCTACCCACCCCATACCCGCCTGCAACAGAGCACTGAGCGAAAGCATCTTCTTCTAAGCATGTGTCTAACCATCTCTCTAAAAGAGCCATCTGGAAAATCACGGGGATTTGTTTCTTTAAATGTCCCACTCCTGAATCTCCCTCCAAAGCATCATCCTGGCAGCCCCAGCAGGGTTTGGAAACAAACTGCACATTTCAAGGGCCTCTATTGCTTGTAAAAAGGCCTGGTCCTCTCCTTGCCTGCAACCCAAGCTCCAGCTATACCAGACTTTAGGAACAGCCTGCCCCCTTCTGGTCTCCTGGAGCTCCATGGAAGGGCAAGAATTGGGTGGGCACAGACAGAGTAGGACAGACCCCAGGCTCCATCCAGCCAGCCTGTCTGTACTGTGATTTCAGGATTTAGCAGGCTATGCAGTAGGTGTAGGGGGAGAGGAAAGAAAGGAGAGAGACAAGCAAATGAAATAAAATACAAATCCCCAAACGACAACAGTCAACAGCATGGTAGACAGCTACCAAGAAGAGAAGAGAACCAAAAGAAAAAAAAAAATACATAAATGTCTATCTTGGAAGGTAAAGAAATTGAGACTAGGACATGCAGGTTTGGGGAGAGTAACTGAACTTGCAGTTGGAAACGGAGTTTCAGAGAAGCAAAGCAACTCCGCTGCTGGAACTGAAATTCCAAAAGGAAGTAAAAAGGAAAATAGTGTGTTCCCACCTACCTCCCCAACCGCAGATCTCTCAGAGGCTGAGCTGGGTGTGAGAGAGTAAAACACTGAGCCGAACACACAGACAGGCTGGGGATGGATGCTCACAATGCTGCGGCCCTATGAAGAAATCAGCTAGCCTTGCCTCCTTCCTTCTCTTCATTTGTTTCAACAGGTGCTGTATGCATCCTAAAGGTACCTCCTGAACCGACTCTGAATCCCAGATGCAAAGCCCCAGGCTTCCCCCACCACATCTCCCCTACACCTTCCTACACTGGACCAGCAGGACATGCCCCACAACCCTCCCACCGCACCTCCTGGGCTCTGGATGCACAAAGATCTTCTAATTGCATTTCGGCCAGAACCCATCCCTATCAACTCCAGGAGTTCAAAGGCAGTGTTTCAGAGTACCCCTCTCTGTAAAGAAGAGATCGCAGGACACTAGGAATGTTCTGGTTCTCCATCAGGCAGCTCAGGCCACTATCCTCCCCGCAAACGAGGGAAAGACTTCTCCCCGCTACCCACACGGCAACGTGAAATGCCATCACTTCACGTCTTGGGACTGGCTCAGCTCGCAGGCAGGAAGAGCTGCACTCCGGCAGAGAGGGTCGCACAGACTCCGAAGAAGTTTAGCAGCTCACAAAGCATCACGCTGTGTACGAAGGCAGTCTTCAGTGAGGACTTCCAAAGTGACAAATGATAGAGATATGCATTCAGTCCTCAGGATCCTGAAACCATCCCCCTGGTGTCTAATACCCTTTAGCAGCTAGGCAAACCCTTGCAGACAAGTAGTGTGACGAAGAAACAGCCAGACACACAACATATTGGCTATGCCCTAAGGCAGAACTCACGCCCCTGGGAAACTGAGACCTTGGCTCTGAACTGAGGACTCCGGCCTCCCGCCCCAGGTGCTCCTAGTTCAGCAGGCTGGGCAAGGCAGCCCAGAGAAGGTGGGAAAGGTATCCCTGGAGAAGTTGGGGACAGGGTAGGAAGACAACTCAGTTCCCCACCCAGCCACCCAGACGGCCCCAGATCTGCGGAAGAAACAGTTTCAGAGCCCTGACCGTTCACACCCACGGAGGGCAAAGTAATCCCATAGGAGTAGAAGCCCTGACGGTGTGGTCGGACACACAGCTGGTGACCCGAACCGGCCGCAAGACAGAGAGACAGAGACAACCAGCTAGGAGAAGGAGCCATGCCCTGAAACTGGAGATGGGGAAGAGATAAAGTCAGAGAGGGCACGGAAGACGGCAAGGTTAGAGACAGAGAAGGTGAACACGGAAGGCTCAAACATCCAGAGAGGAGAAACAGAAAACCCAAAGTAAGACCAGACACCCCGGACTGAGTATTGATTCAGGGGCATGGTCGGGGACTTGGGACGCCCAGCTCAGCCCTCGTCGCAGGCCAGGACGAACAGAGGGCTCATCTGTCTGCATCCAGCTCGGCAAAAACCAAAGAGATGCTGCTGCGACAACCGCCCAGGATCAGCGGCTGAGGATCCGGCGCGATCCACTCACTCAGACAAGGGAGCGAGGCACCAAGACCCACACGCACGGAGCAAGTCAGCTGGGGTCCCCAGCAAGAGTGTTGGGGAACAGGAACCCAGCCAGGCTCCGATAACCCCCAAAGCGCCCCCACTGGAGATAACTTCCCCCAGACCCCAAAGGGTCCGTGTTCAGACTCTGAAAGGGGCAGCCCACGACCCCTGAGCCTTGGCAGGGACCCCACCCGACCTCCCGGGGCAAGAGGCGATGTGGAGTCGGTAGGCTTGCAGAGTCCCAGTCTGATAACCGGGTTCAAGGGCTAGGGGGGTGCGGGGTCGGGCTGCCTTCTACCCTCCCTCGCCGCGGGGCGCGAGTCGAAAGGGCATCTTACCATACCCCGGGCGGGCAGTGCCCCCCGGCTGGCCAGCTGCTGTGCCCGGGGTTCTCCGGGGCCGCCTCCCCGCGCCCGCGCCAGGGGCCCCCGTCCTCCTCCTCCGCCGCCGCCGCCTCCTCCTCCTCCTCGGGCTGCAGCCGGCTCGGCGGGCAGGTCCCGGCGCTCCCGGCGCGGGGCCGGGGCCGGGGGCGGCTGCTCTCCGCCGCCGGCCGCTGCGCCCCCGCGGCGCTCCCCGGCCCCGGAGTCGAGGCTGCTGAAATTCCACACGACCAGCGTCTGCAGCAGCAGCACCGTGAGCGCCGCGAGCAGCGCCGAGTGCGAGCGCCGGGCCAGCCTCCGGGCGCACGGCGCCGCCACCATCTTCGGAGCGCGGCGGGCGAGCGGGGCGCGGGGACCCCGGCGCGCTCCGGGCCGCCCCCGCGCTCCCCGCGGCTCCCGCGGCCGCCGACTGCCGCTCGGGCTCCCGCTCCGGCCGCCGCCGCCGCCTCGGCTCGCCGCTGCTCCTCCTCCACCGCCGCCGCTGCTGCCGCCGCCGCCGCCTCCACCGCCGCGGCGCGGAGTTTTCAGACGGGCAGGGACCCGGACGTCACCAGGAGGAGGAGAAGGCGGGGAGGCGGGAGCGGGGAGGCCGCGGAGGGGGGCGCCGGGCGCGCGCTCGGGGACTGGGCGCGCAGGGAGGGGCAGGCGCCTAGCCCGCGCGGCGCCCCCTCCCCACACCCCTGTCCCCGCTGGAGGGGAGGGTGATGGGGAAGGGGCCGGGGAAAACGCGGGCCGGGGCGGAGAGGGCGGGGCCTGGGGGCGGAGCCGAGAGAGGAAAAGGAGGAGGGATAGGAAGGGGGTGGGGGCGATCAGAGAAGACAGACACCCCTCAGGACGAAGTGGGAGTAGGACGGGGGGCGAGGGGGACAATTCCCAAGGCGGAAGAAGAGAGGCGCGGCAGCAAAACAGGGGAGCTTTGGTTGAGGGTGGGCCCGCTCAGAATCTAGAGGAGGTCAGGAAGAGAGGGGGTCCCGAGGTCCTGTTTTCCATGTGGGCCGCTGGCAGGAGGCAGTGCCTAGAGGAAGCTCCTGGCCCCGGAGTTCGTGGTCCAGGGATCTTCTGTCGATACCAGACCGGTTGGCAGGTGGACACGTGAGAAACATTTCAGGAGTGTCAGAGCCACAGTCTGATCCCTTCATCCTGGGCTTGAAGGGGTGGGGAGGAGGCTTTGGGTGAGTTTCTGGAGTTAATCAGCACAAGCTCTGTGAGTGACTCCTGAATCACACACAATCCCCGGTGCCAACGATGTACTAAGCGTTCACTGAGTCACTTCTCTGGTCCCTGAGGACTCACAAGCCAAAAGACTCCAAACCCGGTTGGCAAGTGGTTTAGCGGCAAAAGGGAGACCCGTGGAGTTACTCAACCTTCGCAGGATGCAAGCCCCCAAAAATGGCCCCAGAGCCTCCCAGCATGTCCTTTTCCCCATCCATCCTGAACTCCGCCTTCCTGTCTGGACAGGGCCCAGGTCCTGGGGAAACAGGTCTTGCTTTTGAAAAGGGAATTATTTCCCATCCAGACTGGTCTGTCCCAGTGACCTTGAGCCAGGAGGAGGAGGACTCCTCCCTGGCCCCAGGCTTTCTCCTCTGTGGATGGGGGTTTAGGCAGAATGATCCCAATGGACTCCAATTTCATCCCGAGCCTTCTCTGACTCAGTCTTTCCAGTTTTTCCCTCCCTTGTCCTCTTGCCCTGGGCTTTATACACAGCAGCGCAGAACAGTGAGCATATGGGATGGAGCGGGTGTCCCATACGGGACCTAGCACTCTGGGAATACAACAGCAGATCAAATCCTCAGTTTGTGAATGGAGGACTTGGCGTGAATACTTAGCATCTTGTCTACTGTGCTTTTTCACCTCATCCTAATTTACAAAGGGAAAGAAAGTGGAGTATAATGAAGGCTCATCAGACAATGAGGCAGGGAGTGGAAAGAGATTGTTTCATCCATTCCACAAGCATCCGTGAATACAAAGCTTGTGTCAGCCGGGCGCGGTGGCTCAAGCCTGTAATCCCAGCACTTTGGGAGGCTGAGACGGGCGGATCACGAGGTCAGGAGATCGAGACCATCCTGGCTAACACGGTGAAACCCCGTCTCTACTTAAAATACAAAAAAAAAAAATGGCCGGGCGAGGTGGCGGCGCCTGTAGTCCCAGCTACTCGGGAGGCTGAGGCAGGAGAATGGCGTGAACCCGGGAGGCGGAGCTTGCAGTGAGCGGAGATCGTGCCACTGTACTCCAGCCTGGGTGACAGAGCGAGACTCCGTCTCAAAAAAAAAA
>NC_037688.1:65915366-66038100 GCF_003255815.1 Theropithecus gelada
AACAAAGCTTGTGTCAGACACTGGGCCAGATGCAGGCATCCAAAGGTGAATGAGGTTTAATCTCATCTTCAGCAAGCTTGAGGTCTAGAGAACCCTGATGTAGATGTTAATAAAATATAGTGAGATAGGCCTAGCCACTGTGGCTCATGCCTGTAATCCCAGCACTTTGGGAGGCCGAGACAGGAGGATCACCTGAGGTCAGAAGTTGGAGCCGAGACAGGAGGATCACCTGAGGTCAGAAGTTGGAGATCAGCCTTGCCAACATGGCGAAACCCCATCTCTACTAAAAGTACAAAAATTAGCTGGGTGTGGTGACACACACCCTGATCCCAGCTACTTGGGAGGTTGAGGCAGGAGAATCACTTGAATCTGGGAAGCAGAGGCTACAGTGAGCTGAGATCACCCCACTGCACTCCAGCCTGGGTTTTATATATATAAAATATATATGGTGAGATAAGCATTGCTATAGAGATGGGCAAAAATGCTAAGGGTTCATGAGGGCAAAACGGGAGTAAGCACCAAGAAAATGCTTTCTGAACCCACGTAATTAACCAACCCACTTGCCTGAACAAGGGAAGTATAAAATGTCCGCTAGTGGGGCTTCTGAACTCCAAACCAGTCAGCCTTAGTTATACCTAAAGCTTAGCCAAGCATGTAGCCAGGCATACAGGCCTTCCCTTTGGGTCCAGCACCCCTAACCAGGAGCAAAAGACCAGAGGCAAGTTTCTAGGGCCACCAGTCATCTGTTTATCAGTTGGGGATATTTTGTTTACAAGTGATAACATCTATTACTAAGTCTTGTTTTTTTTTTTTTTTTTTTTGGACACAGTCTCACTCCGTTGCCCAGGCTGGAGTGCAATGGTGTGATCTCCGCTCACTTCAACCTCTGCCTCTTGGGTTCAAGTGATTCTCATGCCTCAGCCTCCTGAGTAGCTGGGATTACAGGCACGTGCCACCACACCCAGCTAATTTTTGTGTTTTTAATAGAGGCGAGGTTTCACCATGTTGGCCAGGGTGATCTCAAACTCCTGACCTCAAGCAATCTGCCTGCCTCAGCCTCCCAAAGTGCTGGGATTACAGGCATCAGCCACTGCACCCAGCCCTGTCTGTCTTAAAAATAGACTTTACTGGATCATGTACCTGAACATTGCAGAGGAAAGGCTTCAGGTGAAGTTTGATCCAGAAACTCAGAACTATCACCTGGGATTCCTTTTCTTTCCTTCTCTCCTCTCTGCTTTCCATGGAGTCTACCTTATTCCCTCTTGATGTCACGTGATGCCTGGCCTCAGCGGCTGAGACCACTTTGTATCCTGTATTCATCTGTAGCCCAGGGAAAGAAGGATGAGTATTTCCCAGGATTTTCCTCAAAGGTTCAGAGATTTTTTTTTTTTCTGATTAGACCAGCCTTAAGTTCTGGGTCACTCCAAGACCAATCAATGTGGCCAGGGAATTAGAAAATGCGGGTCAACTTGGCCAAGATCCCATATTTCGCCTCTGCCATTGGGGTGAAGCCAGCCTCCCTGCAACAACTTGGCTGCCCTATAGAGACCAGGGTCTGATGAGAAGGAAGAAGTGGGTGCAGGGAACAGATTCCATCATTTATTCCACGCAGCCTCCCCGAGGCTACATGACCTTGGCCAAGTCACCTCCCCTCCCAGGGCTTAGATTTCTTTAGTGCCAAATGAGGGGTTAGAGGAGACAGCCCCCAAGATTTGACATGTTGCCACAACGCTTAGTGTCTAAGCAGAGCTTCTCAACCCAGCAGAGCCTGCTCTGGTGACTCTTGGCAACCCTGCCCTCTGGCTCATCTTTGCTTCAAGGTCTCTGGCCGCATTTTCCCCCGTTAGCAGCAGTGATGTTATCTGCTTCCTCCACACGGCACGTTTAACCACAGTCCTTTGGGGCCCACCCTCTGGCTCCGCTCCCTCAGGGGCCGTGGGCTTAAGGAGTGAGGTTAAGGATCTGGGCTCCAAGTCCCTGGAGAAACAGAGTTGTTTGTTTATCTCAGACTCATAAAAAGCCACGCAAGAAAGAGGCTTAAAAGCTCCAGGCGGGTTATGGACGCCATAAACAGCTTATGTGATGGTTTTAGGATGAAAAATCACCTGAGATTGAAGAACAGGAAGGCAAGCTTCTGGGGTCACTGGGGCTGTCTTCCTGCACCTCAAGAATCTTTGGGTAAGGAGGTGAGGCAAAGCTGAGATCAGAACAGCAGATGGCTTGGAGTGGGAGAAGGGCGTGAATGTTGACGAATCTGAAATGCACATACATCTCAGTACCAGGGGGCGCAGTTGGTTTGGGCAGTGCCAGAACCCCCGGGAGCAGGGGCCGGGCATCATGTCTTCTAAGCCAAACCGAGCAAAAGTAGCCACTTTGCATTCGAAGCGGCCCTGCCTTTGGCTTCCCCTGTGGTGTAAAAGCGAGACAGACAGAGCTTGATGTATAAGACAGAGCCGAAAGCACCGCCTGAGACGCCAGCGGCAGCCCTAGCAACAGCAGTGAGATTCCTTAGAATTTTTAAAGCTCATTCAGTCATTCAACAAAGATGTATTGGACCCTATTATGTGCCAGGCATCATGCTAGGCAAGCAAAATATAGGCGTGTAGAAGATTCCCTAAGGAACCCTGCTCTTAAAATATCGTTCCTAATCTCACTTGACCAAGAGCCAGAGCTCTAAAGAAGCCCCGAGCTGATCTGTGGGATTCCCTCCCCACCTCCACCCCAAATCCTGTGTCATCACCACTTTCCAGTGACGGCAGAGTAAAGCAGTTAATAAGTCGTTTTCAGCTCCCGGGTGTGCCCAGCACTGAGCTGGGGGCTGTGAGAGAAAGTGGGAGGCCAGGGGGACAGAGGGCTTCTCTCTCAAGGAGCTATCAAAAGCAGTCGGAGGACAAGACAGGCACAGGATGGGGTCAGAGGAATGGGCAGCCACAGCCGAGCCCGTGTGCAAAATGGTTAAGAGCCAGATTTCCTGGGTTTACTCAGCTCTGCTACTTTTTGACTCCGACTTCTAAGTATCAATTGTTTACCTCGAGGCCTCAGTTTTCTCGTCTGTAAAATGAGGCTGATAAAAAGGCCTTTCTTGTAAGTTTCTTATAAGGATTCACTGAGATAAGCCCATAAGAAAGGCTTTTTCCTATTGTGACTGACACATTGTAAGTGCTCCATAAATGTTGGTTGACATGTGTTTTACTTCATTTATTTTTATGTATTTATTTTGAGACAGGTTCTCACTCTGGTGACCAGACTAGAGTGCAGTGGCACAATCATGGCTCATTGCAACCTCAAACTCCCAGGCTCAAGCAATCCTTCGGACTCAGCCTCTCAAGTAGCTGGGACTACAGGTGCATGTCACCATACCTACTAATTTTTAATTAATTGTTATTAATTATTATGTATTTATAATTATTAGTTTTTATTAACAACAGTAGGGCACTGCCAATTATGACTGTCCAAAGGTATCCAGGGCTGCCTGGAGGAAGTAGCACTAAACCTCATTCTCGACTTTGGCAGAAGATTGCATATACCCCCAAGGGTTAGGACCACATCTCATTCATCTCTACTTTTCCTGGTGCTCTGTACAGTGCAGGGCACTGAATAAATTTTGGTGGTGGAATGAGCACTGATCATATGGGGCAGGCAGTAGTGAGCCTGGGATGCTGGCGGTTTGGAACCCAGTGCTTACAAGTTCAAGGAACCCAAGTTCAAACACCATCTCGGCAACTTGTTAGTTGTGTGATGTTAAGCAGGTTACTTAATGTCACCGAACCTCGATACTCTCAACTGTAAGTAGTGAAGAAAAATAATATGTATGTTTTAAGGCTGGGGGGTTGGAGGCAGGGAAATGGGGCAGTGTATACAGCAGAGTGTCATAAAGTTGATATAAAATGACAGCACTGGCCAATCGCAGTGTTGAAGGAATATTAGCCTGATTACATTGGCAGGGTGGTCTGTAAAGCAATGTTCTCCCCTTGCCTCAATGCTCCTGCCCCAGGTGCCAGAGAGCTAGGGCTGGACATGCCTTCTGCATTTAAATAAACCTCAGCCTAAGAGTTAAATTTAGCCAAATACATTCTTTTTTAAAATTTCAATCATGCATTTATTTCTTTTTGGTTTATTAGAGCCTGTTTTTACCCAGACTCTACAAATTGACCCTGATTTTGCTCTTGAAAAATTAAAAAAGTCCCCCTAGGTTTCACTTCTCCTTCAAGACAGAAATCATGAACAGGTGGGTTCACCTGTTTCCAAGTGTCAGTGAGTGGTGCGAGGAACACCCTCCCAGCCCACTAGGAATCCCAGAGTCTCTCCAACAATCATTTGCAAGCACAGGGATTCCACGTGGACGTCAGAGGAGCCAGGACCTCGAATGTCCCTGGAGCCCCACCCACAGCATGCGAAGTCGTAGAGACAGACATCACCTGTACCTCTTTCCCCCATCCAAGAGAAAGAAACAGCCTCTGATCAGACACAGGCATAGGCAGTCGACAAACCCCACCAGGAGCCCAGCTGTGCTTCTGCTGAAATCCATAGGCTTCCAGGCTAATAATCTACCCAATGCATCAGCAGAGGGAGCTCTAGGTAGTAAATAACTTTCCTCTGACTGCAGAGTTTCCTGTAAAAAAAAATCTGGAGACAGCAAAGGAAAGCGAGGTCCTATGCGGAGGGGGCGCCTATCCTGTGCAAAAGAAAATCGCATCAATTTGCAAGAGTAGGGTGTTGGGGGCAGGAGTGGGAGATGGGAAGGAGAGAAGAAAATCAGAAAGCACCACATTGCTTAAGAGATTATCTGAATTTGTTTTGTCTCAGCACTTTGACCTTCTGAGGACTCAGAGCCTCCATGCTACCCTTGCAAGGCTCTGATGTTTGTGAAGGGGACACAGTCCAAGTCTCAGACTACATTGGCAGACTTTTTTTTTCCTTTAAATGTTGATCGTGGGCTGGATGTGGTGGCTCATGCTTTGTAATTTCAGCACTTTGGGAGGCCGAGGCGGGTGGATCGCTTGAGGCCAGGAGTTTGAGACCAGCCTGGCCAACATGATGAAACCCCGTCTCTGTTAAAAAGACAAAAATCAGTCAGGGGTGATGGTGCATGCCTGTAGTCCCAGATACTTGGAAGGCGGTGGTTGCAATGAGCCAAGATTGTGCCCCTGCACTCCAGCCTGGGCAACAGAGAAGAACCCCATCTTAAAAAAAAAAGTTGATTATATGTGTTATGGGTGCCTAATCTAACCCCTGGGGCCATAGGCTTATTTATGACTGTGCCAGTGACAAGGATAACAATGATGACAATGACAGCAATGACAGTGAACATTTATTAAGCACTTACTAGGTGCCAAGCCGTATATTGAGGACTTCAACAAGTCATATTCACCAAATGTTTATTGAGAATGGATTCAATAGTTAGGACAGTGTTCATGCGAGGGACTCGTGGGAATTCATCCATGGATAAGACACAGAAAGTCCCTCCGGTCATCAAGCTCGCATTCTAAGGAGGCAGACAGGTCAAGACAAACAAATATATAAACCAGTAATATCAGACAGTGACAAATGCTTTGAAAAAAATAAAAAGAGGCTGAGCATGGTGGCTCACACCTGTAATCCCAGCATTTTGGGAGACTGAGGCAAGGCGGGAGGATTGCTTGAGTCCAGGACTTTGAGACCAGCTTGGGCAACACAGCCACACCTCTTTTCTACAAAGAAAAAAAATTTAAAAATTAGGTATGGTGGTGCTCACCTGGAGTCCTGGCTACTTGGTTCCTTGAGCCCCGAAGTTCAAGAATGCAGTGAGCTAGATTGCACCACTGCACTCCAGCCTGAGTGTCAGATAAAGACCCTGTCTCTAAAAGAAAAAAAAAAAAAAAACAAAGAAAAAGAAAAGGAAGCTGATTTGCTAAAGTGACTAAAATAGGACAACGGGAAACAGGCTGGTCAGGGCAGACCTTACCCAGACAATGACACTGGAGTGTTCATAATCTTCTCAAGAAATGCAACTGTTTTAACAACTCTTATTCCATGTATGCATGAAGCATCATCTATTGACTGAACAAATAACTGTAGATCCATTTTGCAAATGTGTGATGTATAAATGATGCTAAATTCATTGTCATTCTTTGGGCATTTTGGATTTTCTTAAAGTGATTAATAATAACTATTTGCATGGTCATGATGGGAGCTATGGAATGGGTTAGGAAAAAGTTCACCAAAAGAGAAGAGTTAAAAATATCCATCTTACCAAAGAAGAACTGAAAGCAACTGATGTATTAGGTCTCAAATATTTTTGGTCCAAATACGTTTTAAATTTCTTAACTTTACCCTCCTCACCCCTCTCAAAGGTTCTGTATGCCATAGCTGTTTCTTTTTAGCCCCTGTATCTTTAAGTCGACAGGCTCAGCCCTGTAGTCCCCAAATCACCTCTCCCATCTTGTTTGTAGCTTCTTCTCTACACCCCAATGTCAACCCATCCTTCACCTATTGCTGTTTCTCTCTGTGTCTCTCAAATCTCTTTTACCTGCACCCCTAAGAACTCTATTCCACAAGGGCTAAGTGTAGGGTGTTGGGGGTGGGCGTGGGAGATGAGAAGGAAGAAAATCAGAAAGCACCACATTGCTTAAGAGATTATCTGAATTTGTTTTGTCCCAGCACTTTGACCTTCTGAGGACTTACAGCCTCTATGCTACCCTTGCAAGGCTCTCCTTGCACCTGTACCCCAAAGAACTCTATTCCACAAGGAAAACAGGAGTTCACTGGAAGCCTGTTTGATATGCCAGAGTCTGTTAGCTGCTTCTCAAATACCCATTCTTCCTTTCTTGTTTGGTCAAGAATTCTGATTTTAGTTGGGGTGACAATGAGCCCAAACCAAAAGCAATGCTTCCTAGCTTTCCTGTAGTTAGGAGTGATCAGAAAGAGGACAGCAGATACAATTGGTGGAGCCCCCCAAGAAATCCTTTGCGGTGGGAGGGAAGATCCTAAATAAGTTGGGATTGAGTGCCCTTTGTGCCTTGTCATTCCCTTTTTTTTTTTCTTAACTTCCGACAGGGTGTCACTCTGTCACCCCAGCTGCAGTGCAGTGGTGCAATCTCGGCTCACCGCAGCCTCAACCTCCCAGGCCCAATCTATTCTCCTGCATCAGCCCCCCAAGTAGCTGGGACACAGGCACATGATACCACATCTAATTTTTGAATTTTTAGTAGAGATGGAGGTCTCGCCATGGGTTGCTCAGTCTGGTCTCTAACTTCTGAGCTCAAGCAATCCTCTCACCTCAATTTCCCAAACTGTTAGGATTACAGGCATGAGCCACAGTACCCAGCCGTCATTCCCATTCTTTTGGACTGGGATGTAGAAGGGATAGCTGGAGCTCCAGCAGCCATCTTGTGACCATGAAGACAGAGGCCAGTACTACAGGTGGTGAGCCAGAAAGAAAGAAGCAGCTTGGGTTCCTGGTGCTCTGCTGTCTCCAGCCCATCCTTAGACTTTTCTTCATACCCAAGAATGAGCCCCATATTAGTTGGAGCCACTCAGGCTGGGTTTCTGTTTCTGTAACTGGTACAATGACATGTCTGATAGAATGAAACAGTCTAACTGAAAGAAGTTCAGGGATAGAGGCGGGATTTGGGAAGAGTTGGAACCGGGGACCCAAATACAGAAATAACCCTCTTTATCTCTTGCTCTGCTTCCTTCTGCCTGTTTGATTAATTCTCCCTCCTAGCAGAACAATGCTGTCCACATGGTAAGAAGCGTAACTGCCACAGCTCCTGAGTGCCACACTGCACAGTCACCATAAAGGAACAGGTTCTCCCTCTATGGCCATGAGCTGCAAGTGGGTCCTCAATGCTGTCTCAATGGCTGCATTTTGCTGGTCTGGTCACTCTCCCAGGCACGAAGCCACTAGCTCTCTCTCCCCTCCTGCCTCTGACCTTCCTCCTTCCCCACTTGCCTGAGAACCTTGCTTCCTAGGTTGACGAGGGAGGGGGAAGGAAGCAGAAGAGAGTTCTCACCAAGCTCCTGTCATTTAATTTTCCCACTTTTCCACATTGGTGTCGTGGACTATTTTTGTGAACGAACTTTCTAGGCTCCAGGTTGAGACCCACTCCTCCATCTGCCAGAGACCCCACTCTGTCTCACCTATCTGCGGATATCACTCCAACGCTTCCCTTTTCTCTTTCCTTTATCATCAGTTCTTCCTCCTGAGAGAAGCATTTCCTCTAGCATTTGAATTTCCTCATATTTCTCTGGTTAAAAACAAAAGTTCTGACCAGGCGCGGTGGCTCATGCCTGTAATCCCAGCACTTTGGGAGGCTGAGGCGGGCGGATCACCTGAGGTCAGGAATTCGACACCAGCCTGACCAACATGGTGAAACCCCATCTCTACTAAAAATACAAAATTAGCTGGGCATGGTGGCACATGCCTGTAATCCCAGCTACTTGGGAGGCTAAGGCATGAGAATTGCTTGAACCCAGGAGGTGGAGGTTGCAGTGAGCTGAGATTGCACTGAGCTGAGATCATGCCATTGCACTCTAGCCTGGGCAACAAGGGCAAAATTCCATCTCAAAAAAAATAAAATCGAAAAAGGTCTCTCCTGGCTCCACAGCCCTCTACAGCTTCGATCTCGTGTTTCTTTCTTTTGCAGGAAAACTCCTCAAAAGCATTGTCTAGCTCACCATATCTCCAATTCTTCCCTTTCTATCTTCTCCTGAGTCCTTCTAACACACACACACACACACACACACACAGCTGCTCTTAAGCTCATCAGTGACCTCCTTATTATCAGATTCAATAGTTACTTAGCCTACTACAACAAAGGTCACAGTTGTCCCTTCCTTCCTCCTTATTTCTTTGGCTTCCAGGAGGCTACTTCTCTGGGTTCTCTCCTATCTCACAGCTGCTCCTTCTCAGCCTCTTTAGTTAATCCCTTCTTTTCCTGCTGTCCTCTCTCCTTCCTTACCCCAATTTTCTGTGCTGGCTTTTCCCAGGCTTTAATTCCATGACTTCTCTTCTCCACCATCTGGATGCATGGCTGTAAAAAAATCCTCTAACTCACATGTTTATATTTCCAGCCTGTACTCCTCCCCGAACTCCAAGTTCATGCACCCAGTTGCTCACCCAGCATCGCCACTTGGATGTCTAATAGACATCTCTGTCAAGAACTGAAAACGGGCTGGGGATTTGACCCTACTTCCAGACTAACACGGTATTCTGCCACAGCTTCATGAATACTGGCAGAAGACATGAGACTCCTGGATCAGAGACAAAAGATCTTATTACCCACCTCACAGCAGGCAGCATGAGTTCCATGTTTGTATCAGTTCCCTCCCCGCACCCCCAGCCAAGTCTCTGGGGTGGTGCAGAGGGGGTCAAGGTGGATATTCTACACATACCAGAGAAACCCGGAGCTTAAAAAAACCCTGTATTTTATAATGAGCTGCAAGCAAATCTGCTCAACCTTTGCCCCAGAGGGAGACATTATTTTTATTAGACAGAACAGCAAACAAATCTGCCCTCTGCCCAGAAGGGAGACACTGTCTCTGTCTACTAAGGCTGTTCACTATACAAATATAAAGTTTATATGCCTTTTGATGTCTTGAAAAGGTCAACTAGAGGCCAGGCATGGTGGGTCATGCCTGTAATGCCAGCACTTTAGGAGGCCAAGGCAGGTGTATCACTTGAGCCCAGGAGTTCGAGACCAGTCTAAGCAACATAGAGAAACACCATCTCTACAACAAACACAAAAATTAGCTGGGGCCAGGCATGCTGGCTCACACCTGTAATCCCAGCACTTTGGGAGGCCGAGGTGGGTGGATCACCTGAGGCCAAGAGTTCAAGACCAGCCTGGTCAACATGGCAAAACCCTGTCTCTAGAAAAAAATACAAAAAATGACTCGGGCATGGTGGTGAACGCCTGTAATCCCAGCTACTTGGGAGGCCGAGGCAGGAGAATCGCTTGAATCCAGGAGGTGGAGGTTGTAGTGAGCCAAGATTGCCCCACTGCACTCCAGCCTGGGCAACAGAGACTCCATCTCAAAAAAGAAAAAAAAAAAAAAAAATTTAACTGGACGTGGTAGTTATGGCAGTAGTCCTAAATACTCAGGAGGCTGAGGTGAGAGGATGGCTTGAGCCCGGAAGGTGGAGGTTACACTGAGCCAAGATTGCACCACTGCATTCCAGCCAGGGTGACAGAGTGAGACCCTGTCTCGGGGGAAAAAAAAAAAAAAACCCATCCAGAATAGAAAGCCACAATGTGCAGAAATACAAACAGCCCATGGAGAATTATTTCCTAACAGTATTAAACTTTTCATATCCAAAATGGAATTCTTTAACTTCCTTCCCAGCTCTTGCCACCAAAAGCACACCCAATTCATCAGCAAATCCTGTTGGCTCCGTGTTCAAAATATTTCCCAAATCGGATTACATCTCACTGTCCCCACAGCCATCACTTAGGTCCAAGCCACATTGTCTCTCCCTTGATTCCGCAGTCACCTCCTAACTCATAGCCCTGCCTCCAACCTTGCTCTGTTCTCTCCACAGCAGCCAGAGAAAACCTGATTAAACTTAGCTGCAGTGTGGTCATTCATGAGTTAACAGCAGCATCAAGGGGATCCTCATTTCTCTTAGAAATAAAACCAGTGTTCCTATAAGAGCCTGCCTGGCCCCTCCCATCCAGCCCCCAGCATCTCTCTCACCTGTACAAGCTATTTTCCTGCCTTTCCTCACACCCTTCCATCACCCTCGCTTCCTTTCAGTTTCTTAAACATGCCAGGCAGGTGCTCACCTGGCGGCATTGCCCTGGTTGTTCATTATGTCTGGAATGCTGTGCACCCAGATATCTGCCTGCCTCCCTCCCTTACCTTATCTCCCTGCCTTTTTCAAGCTTCTGAAGAAGGTGTCATCTTCTAGTTACAGGAGTTAGCTGGTCAGACATGAGCAGGGCAGGAGAGGGCTCCTCCCCCACCACCAGGAATGTCAGGCAACCACAGTCCGGAGGCTGTTAACTGTC
Organism: Theropithecus gelada; assembly: GCF_003255815.1. Taxonomy (NCBI): domain Eukaryota; kingdom Metazoa; phylum Chordata; class Mammalia; order Primates; family Cercopithecidae; genus Theropithecus; species Theropithecus gelada. Next base: position 65,926,358 of record NC_037688.1, read on the forward strand.
TCTCTAAAATAATAATTGGTTGCAGCCAGCACCAGGGAAAGGCAGTTTCCCAATGAACAGAAACACCTGAAACTGGTGATCAGCAGCTTCCTGATAAGATCTCAAGAGTTGGGCAATTAGGCTCAAGCATGCACATTAAGAGGCAAAATGGCAGAGTTTAACTGGTATATGACCTCCTGGGGACATTTGACTGGTAAGGGAAGAACGCTTTAACTGAGCACGCGTACAACTCCAGTGAGCACACTCAGCATACTCCTCTCCAGGCTTTAGCAGGCCACTGCTCCAGATGCCACCCCGCCTCAAGGGAAGAATCAGGGCAGAAGGGATGCAAGACCCCAGAAGCATGCCAGTGTATGACCCCAAGTCAAAGGTCAAACAGTGCACTTGATCTCTCAAGTCACCTGCTGGGTCCTCTTCCAAGTGTACCATTCTTTTTTTTTTTTTTTTTTTTTTTTGAGATGGAGTCTCGCTCTGTCATTGCCCAGGCTGGAGTGCAGTGGCTTGATCTTAGCTCACTGCAACCTTCCCCTCCCTGGTACTAAGTGATTCTCCTGCCTCAGCCTCCCAAGTAGCTGACATTACAGGCATGCACCACCACACTCGGCTAATTTTGTATTTTTAGTAGAGACGAGGTTTCCCCATGTTGGCCAGGCTGGTCTCAAACTCCTGACCTCAGGTGATCCACCTGCTTTGGCGTCTCAAAGTGCTGGGATTACAGGCATGAGCCACCACGCCCAGCCATTGCTTCTCTAACACCTTTTTTTTTTTTTTTTTTGAGACTGAGTCTCACTCTGTTGCCAGGCTAGAGTGCAGTGGCATGATCTCAGCTCACTGCAACCTCTACCTCGCGGGTTTAAGCGATTCTCCTGCCTCAACCTCCCGAGTAGCTAAAATTACAGGTGCCCACCACTACGTCCAGCTAATTTTTTGTATTTTTAGTAGAGATGGGGTTTCACCATGTTGGCCAGGCTGGTCTCAAACTCCTGACCTCATGATTCGCCCACCTCGGCCTCCCAAAGTGCTGAGATTACAGGCGTGAGCCACCGCACCTGGCCTCTAACACTTTTTAATAAACTTTCACTGCTGCTCTGAAACTTGCCTCGGTCTCTCTTTCTGCCTTATGCTCCTCAGTTGAATTCTTTCTTCTGGAGGCAAGAATTGAGGTTGCTACAGACCCGTATGAATTCACCGCTGGTAACATTTCTCATTTAAGGACTTTCCCAGCTATCCCAGCGGAATCACAGTGCCTCAGCCAGCACTCCCAATTGCTTTGACTTTGTTTTATTGCTCTCCGAGCACTGACCACCTTGTTCACTTATTCTATTTATTGCTGTCTGTGTGTCTGACCCCATTAGATTATAAAGCCCATGAGGGCAAGGTTTTATCTGCTTTGCTTACTGCTTAGTGCTTGGCATATGGTAAGAACTTGATTAATGTTTGTTGATGAATTGAAGTTGAAGTCAGAGTCCAAAGACATCACAGAAAACAGCATTGATTATCCTGACTCACCTGGGGCCCACTGACTGGAGTTACAGGAAAGGGTCACATAAGAAGACAGAAGGATCCAGTGTGATGACTCACACCTATAATCCCAGCACAACAGGAGGCTGAGGTGGAAGGATGGCTTGAGCCCAGGAGTTTAAGACCAGCCTGGGCAACATAGTGAGACCCTGTCTCTACAAAAAATTTAAAAATTTTGTTTTAAATTTTACTTTAAGTCCTGGGATACATGTGCTGAACATGCAGGTTTGTTCCATAGGTATACATGTGCCATGGTGGTTTGCTGCACCCATCAACCCAGCACGTAGGTTTTAAGCCCCACATGCATTACGTATTTGTCCTAATGCTCTCCCTCCCCTTTCCCCCCACCCCCTGATAGGCCCCGGTGTGTGATGTTCCCCTGCCTGTGTCCATTGTTCTCATTGTTCAACTCCCACTTATGAGTGAGAACATGTGCTATTGGTTTTCTGTTCCTTTGTTAGTTTGCTGAGGATGATGGTTTCCAGCTTTATCCATGTCCCTGCAAAGAACATGAACTCATTCAAGCTGGGTGTGGTGGTGGTTCACCTGCAATCCTGCTACTCAGGAGGCTAAAGTGGGAGGACTGCTTGAGCCTGGGAGGTCGAGGCTGCAGTGAGCCATGATCATGGCACTGAACTCCAGCCTGGGCAACCGAGGGTCTCACAAAAAAAAAAAAAGGCAAAAAAGAGGAAGAGGAAGAAGAAGAAACAAACAATCTATGTTAACCATGTAATGAAAAAGCCATTGGCAGGAAGGGAGACCAACTGTGCTGTTGATGTCAGAGGCAGGGCAACAATGGAGGAACAAGACCCTGGACCCAATCCACTTGGGTTTGAATCTCCCATCTACTTCTTACTAACTGTGGCGTGTTGGAGACATTGTTTCATTTTCTCCTTTCTTTTTCATCTGCGAAACTGGGGGACCACGGTATCCTCCTCCCGCGATTATCAGGGGGCTTAAAAGTATGAATTAATGTTAAAAAGCACTTGAAGCAGCACTTAGCACATAGTAACATCAAATACGAGATCTGAAAACTATTAGAAAAACAATGAAGACTTGATAAAATAAATACATATATATTTGAAGAAATCGATATGCTTCTTTTCCATAGCAGGTAGATAAATAGAAAGAAAAATCAGTAAGGACATAGAGAAATTGCACACTGCAACCTACAAACTCAATTTAATAGATACATAGAGAAACACTTACCTTAACAGAAAGTAAATATTATTTTCTAATATCCACAGAATCTGTCATATACCTAAAGGTAAAGTAAACCTCAACAAATAAAAAAGATTTTTCTCAAGCCAATTCTCTCTAATAATAATCCAATATTATAGATATTTTATTTTGTTTGAATAACTTAAAAAGTGAGAAAAACCACCCCAGATAATGGAATTTAATCTTTTTTAAAAGAGCGATAAGTAAGAGAATATCACAAAATCAATAGAATACAACAAAAGCTGTAGTCAGAGGAAAATTAATAGACTATAAAACCTTCATTATAAAGAATGACTAATAAGACAATGAAGAAATGTATGAGCCCAGAGGTTAGAATAAGAAAATTCTATATTAAAAAAAAATAATAATGACAGAAGCTGAATGTAATGAAATGGAAAGCACAAACAATAGCAGAAAGTAAAAAATCAACTCAAAAGCTCATTTTTTGAAACACCAGATTAAACCCCTGGCAAGTCTGATTTAAAACAAGAAAGAGAGAAAGAGAGAAAGAGAAAGAAAGAAAGAAAGAAAGAAAGAAAGAAAGAAAGAAAGAAAGAAAGAAAGAAAAGTATAGCTATGTAAAAAAGAAAACTTAGCCAAAATCACCTAAGTAAAGGAAAATTGAAGAGAATATCACATGCAATTCTATGGCAATACATTTGATAACCTGGATTAAGTGGCTAATTTCTTGGGGAAAAAAATAAACATTAAAAATGGCCCAAGACAAGGCAGAAAACTTGGAGAATCCAATGACCAGAAAGAGATGGAAAATTTACCAGATCAGAGAGGTTCAAAGCTGAGTTGTATATAACCTTATGTGTGATAAAAAAGATTGCTCCAGTGTCACTTATTTCAAGTTGTACACAGTTGTTCTCAGACTTGACTACATGGTAGAGTTACCTGGTGAGATTTTTAAAACCAATGATGTCCAAATCCTACCCCAAGAAATATCTATTCAACTGGTGTGGGGTGTGCCAGCTATCAGCATCTTGAAACAGTTCTCCAGGTGATACAAATGTGCAAGTCAAGTGTTAAATTAAGTGTAGCCTAAAGCAGTCTTCTTACGTATTTAATTTTGGCCTAAAGGTGTTTCTGTACCTGGTGAACTGTAACAAGTGGAGATTTAAACAGACCATAGCCTCCACTTGTGACAATCACCGAGTTTTGGCCAATCAAATGTAGCCAACTCTTTGAACCATGTTCAAGTAAGGCAAACACGAGCTGTAACCAATCCAGCTGTTTCTGTACCTCACTTCCATCTTCTGTACGTCACTTGCCGCCTTCTGTCCACAAACCTTCTTCCACCCCGTGACTGTGCTGGAGTCTCCAAGCCTACCCTGGCTGGAAAGGCTGCCCGATTCACGAATCGTTCATGGATCAATTAAACTCCTTTAAATTTAATTTGCCTGAAGATTTTCCTTTATCACAAGGTTGCTAACCCCTGCCATAGAAAGGAATGCAGAGCTTTTCAATTAAAAAAAAAAAAAAAAAAAACCACCTTAGTTCTGGTAAAGGTAGCACCAGAAAAGAAAACTATAAGTTAACTTTACTTGCGAATAAAAATGAATCTTTTGAATAAACCACCAGCATCAAAGGAATAATGTGTGATGACCAAGTGGTTGATTCCAGGAATTTAAGTCTGGGTTGAATCAACATAATCCATCAATTCCATTACTCTATTAAAGATGAAACTGAGAAACCATTTGATTACACTTGGGAGTCATTCCTAAGAAATCACCAAATAAACCATGAATAGAAGGAAATTAAGTATAATGCAAGTTATCAAACAAAAAATTACTCAAAATGGCAAAAACTAAAGGATTTAAAAGTTCTTTTAAATGCATTAAGATAAAAAAATAAAATAATCTGTAAGTATTGCAAAAGAAAAACTAAAACTCTCTTTTGGCCGTTGGTTTGCTTGTATACTAGAGTTCTCCATAGATATAGAACCAGTAGGATATCAATATAGATAGATACAGATATAGATATACGAGAGGGGCTTTACTGGAGGCTTTAGCTCCGATGATTACGGAGGCTACGTCTCAGGACAGGCTGTCTGTAGGCCGGAAAGCCTAGGATGCCAGTCGCATGGCTCCATTCAAGTCCAAAGCCTCAGTGTCAGAAAAGCCAGTTTAATCCAAGCCCAAAGGCCTGAAACGAAAGGGGCATTGAGTAAGTGCTGAAGTCCCAAAGCCAGACAACCTGGAGTTCTGATGTCGAAGCGCAGGAGGAGAGCGGCCCACCTCCATGAGAGAGAGGAGAGGAGGTATATTAGCCTGTTCTCATGCTGCTAATAATGACATACCTGAGACTGAGTAATTTCTAAAGGAGAGACGTTTAATGGATTCACAGTTCCACATGGCTGGGGAGGCCTCACAATCACGTCTTATACAGCAGCAGGCCAGGGAGAGCTTGTGCAGGGGAACTCCAATTTATAAAAGCATCAGATTTCATGAGACGTATTCACTACCACGAGAACAGTATGGGGGAAACCACCCCCATGATTCGATTATCTCTACCTGGCCTCACCCTTGGCACATCTGTATTATTACAGTTTTAGGTGAGATTTGGGTGGGGACACAGACCAACCATATCAGAAAGAGAGGAGGAAGGTGTTCCCTTCTCCAGGAGAGACTGTCCATTTCTCCAATAAAAGGAGAGGAAATTCTTTCCTCTCATGTTTTGTTCCACCTGCGCTCCCCACTGATAGGATGGTGCCTGCACACTTGGAGGGTAGATCCTCCCTAGTGAATCCACTAAATCACGTGCCAGCCTCCTCTGGAAGCACCTTCAGAGACACTCCAGAAGCAATGCCTTATCAGTTCTCTAGGCCTTCCTTAATCCATTCAAGGGTACACCTAAAATTTACCATCACATATACTAAAGAAACCTGATAGACTCTAGTTTAAAAAAAAAAAAAAAAGACTCTCCTAGAATCAATAAAAATTTGTAAGGGAACTTGAAACAGTAAAAGCATGCAAATATTAATAACCTTTCTCTATACTAGCAATAAGAACCTTGAAATGGATATGGTGGGAAATTAGATGGAAAAATATTCCAGTTACAATAGCATGAACTATAAAATAACTTGGGACCACTTAAGAAAAAAAGACTTGGGAATTATAAGAAAACTATTTGTAAAATAATACCCAAAAAATCTCATTGAATTTCACAAAACACAATCCACACAAATGAAAATAAATGCTAAGTCTTGCATGGTCAAGTTGATATAAAATATAAATCTTACAAAAATCAATAAAGTTAACTTCAAGCTCCAATATCAATACAAGTATCAACAGCTTGCTTTTAATGGTGGGTTGAGGGGAAAAGGGAGATTGGATTAAATAAATGGAGGAGGGAATACCCCTGAATGACCAAATGGAAATAAATACATACACTCATATAAGTATTCAAGGCAGACATATACTTGCCTTAACATATATCAGAATATACCATAAAGTCAACTGTAAACAAATAAATATGTTGCTAGTTTTAGAAATAAAAAAATAGATCAATATAACAGAACTCAAAGACAATATTTGAATTTGGCAGGGAAATATGGTTTATTTGATGTATGTTGCTAGCCCAACTGATTTTCCATTGGAAGAAAATAACATTGGACTCCTATCATATACCATATATTAAAAAAAATCAAGGCTGGACATGGTGGCCCACGTCTGCAATCCCAGCACTTTGGGAGGCTGAGACAGGTGGATCACCTGAGGTCAGGAGTTCGAGACAAGCCTGGCCAACATGGTGAAACCCTGTCTCTACTAAAAATACAAAAATTAGCCAGGTGTGGTGGTGTGCGCTTGTAATCCCAGCTACTCGGGAGGCTGAGGCAGGAGAATCGCATGAACCCAGGAGGCAGAGGTTGCAGTGAGCTGAGATCGCACCATTGCACTCCAGCCTGGGAGACAAGAGAGAGACTTTGTCTCAAAAAAAAAAAAAAAAAAGACTACACATTGGGTACAGAGTACTCTGCTCCGGTGATGGGTGCAACAAAATCTCAGAAATCACCACTAAAGAACTTATTCATGCAACCTAAAAAACAAACAACGAAGAATTCCGAAGTGATAGAGAAAAAAAAAATGAAAACAAAAGCAGCACTTTATTGGAATAAACTATGAAAGGAGGTAGTGGAGGTTATGAGAGGCTTCAGAAAGGAGAAGACAATTTTGAACAACGTGGGCCCTATAAACTGAAGAAGAATGAGAGAGATGTGTAGCATAGTGGACCTGTGCTAAAATGTGTAGTGTAGCATAGTGGACACTGGACTACTATTCAGCAAAGTAAAGGAATGAAGTATTGATTCATGCTACCACATGGCAAGTCTCAAAGACATCATTATGCTCAGGAGAGAAGCCAGGCACAAAAAGACCACATGCTGTATGATTTTATTTATATGAAATGTCCGGAAGAGGCAAACCTTTCCAGGCAGAAAGTAGACTAATGTTTGCCATGGGTACGTTGTTTTGGGGGTGATGGAAATGACCTAAATAAAAGTAGGTTGTGGTAATAGTTGCATAACTCTATAAATACACTAAAGCAGGTGAATTTTATGGTATGTAAATTATATCTCAATAAAGCCATGAAAACATTAATGCCACTACAATTACATTTGTTTATTTTTTAATTTTTTAAATTTTTTGATTTTTTTTGAGATGGAGTCTCGCTGTGTCTCCCCGACTGGAGTGCAGTGGTGCCATCTCGGCTCACTGCAAGCTCCGCCTCCCAGGTTCACGCCATTCTCCTGCCTCAGCCTCCCGAGTAGCTGGGACTACAGGCGCCCGCCACCACACCCGGCTAATTTTTTGTATTTTTAGTAGAGATGAGGTTTCACCGTGTTCGCCAGGATGGTCTCAATCTCCTGACCTCGTGATCCACCCGCCTTGGCCTCCCAAAGTGCTGGGATTACAGGCGTGAGCCACCACGCCCGGCCACATTTGTCTATTAACTATGCAAAGCATAGGATGTCCTATTTCACCAAGAGTATCAAGTACAGATTTTGTGTGTGAATGAGTACATACCATTTCAAATAGGTCAATGGTCAGAAAGTGAAATGGGACATCAGTAAACTGCCATCACCTAAAACTTCAAAGAGGCATGTGACTAGCTTAGCAAAGGAACACATGGTGATGAAATATGCCAGCTCTGGGGGCAGACCGCACTGACTTCAAATCTCAGTTCCAAAACTTACTCCTTGTGTGGCACATGGCCTCAGTTTCCTCATCTGTAAAATGGGGAGAGGGTGGTTGTGAGAATGAAATGAGGTGATGTGTGTAAATAACAGGTAATCCTTAGCACACAGTAGGGCCTCAACAAAACTGATGGTGATGGTGGTGGTGGTGGTGGTGGTGGTGGTAGCGATTAGGATTAGAGTACAGAAAGGATCAGAGAAGTCTTATGAGATGTATTTATTTTAATTCATTATTACCTTTTATTTATATGGATATATTTGCTTATATGGACATTTTGCTTTAAAATTCACAGTATTATCCAAGGTAAGTTGTCATGTAAAAGATCCAAAATTGCTAGAGAGAGAGAAAATTGCTGGCTATTGCCAAAGTCATTTATATACTGGGAGGAAAATATGTGCTATCTTTAAACTCTCATCAGTATACCTAGGACAGGGGGAAGAGGACTCCATGCCATTTGTGATGTTGGAACAGCACCATCCCCCACATGCCACGGTTCCTTTCACAGACAGTGGAAATAGCTCTGAAAAGCTGGCTTTGGGAGGGATATCCAGCATGCTGAGACGCCACTGCGGTGCTAAAGGAAGCTATCACTCATGCTGCTATAATCTAACACAGTGATGGGGTTCTGGGTCAGATAAGACACTGCTAATTCTTTAGGCCAAAGAGATGTGTTTTTCTGTAGACTGTTAAGTGTTTGTTTAAAAATCATGTCATTCCAGCTTGGGCAACCTAACAAGACCCAGCTTCTCCAAAAAAAAAAAAAAAAAATTAGCTGAGCTAACAAGTACATCTGTTGACCCGTCTGTTCAGGAGACTGAGGCAGGAGGATTGCTAAAGCCTAGAAGGTTGAGGCTGTAGTGAGCCATGTTTGCACCACTGCACTCCAGCCTGGGCAACAGAAAGAGACCCTGTCTCAATCAATCAATCAATCAATCAATCGATCGATAAAATATAAGAGGAACTGCTTGGGAGTGCTGGAAATGATATATACCCTTGGTCTGGGTGGTGGTACACTGATGTATACATGTGTAAAAATTAGCTGAGCTCTATACTTAAGTTGCATATACTTTATATATTTTATATTTCAGAGATAGAGATCAGAATCTAAATCAAAGAAACATTCCTATACATACACACACAAAAAAGCTTACATGCAAAGACAGTCATCATAGCATCTTTGCTGAAACAATCTAACTTTCAACAATATTGTCTAATGGTTAAGTAAATTATGACATATCTACTAACTGGAATATTTATGTAACAACTAAAATGTTCATGAAGAGTTTGCAAAAATATGGAGAAATGTTATCAAGCTAAACGAAAAAAATCAAGAGCTAAAGTCTTCATATGTGATACATAAACATAATTAAAATATGCATAAAAATAAAAATGATGAGAGAAATGCCCCAGGCTTTAATACTGCCCATCTTTGAGTGGTAAAACTATGGAGGATTTTCCTTTCCTCTTTCAAATTTTCTGCAGTTATAATAAATATATTTGGTTTTCATAATTGTATAAACATAACTAATACTTTTAAGTTTACAATACCAGAAAGCAAACATTGGACCAGGAATCAATTTTGCAGTGATTCATAGCATGAGATGCTTGCAATTGCAGACTTGGTGTCAGATGCTGGTCTTTTTGCTTTAAAAGGGCAGTCATTCCTACGGCTAAAGCCAATTTCCTAAGGAGATCACCATCAGGCTTGGCATTACAGCTCTATTGAAGCCTCCTGACATACAGTTTTGAGATGTGCCTCCTGGTCAGAAAATAGTCGGCTATGTTCTACCAATTAAGGATTTCTCCTTCATCACCAGAATACGCCTTCGGATAACTTATACTTTCAAGAAGTTTCTGTGCAGCCAGCACTAGATAAAAATGCTATCACTAATGGAGTTTTAATCTCCCAAGATGAGAACATATCAATATATAGTCATCCTCAGTGTCTGTGGGGGATCGGTTCCAGTCCCCTCCCTCCAATACTAAAATCTACAGGTGCTCACACCCCTTATATAAAATGCCATAGTATCTGCATGTAACTTATATACATCTGCCACTATCCTTTAAATCATCTCTAGATTACTTATGATACTTAATACAATGTAAATGCTATGTAAATAGTTGTTATACTGTATTTTTTCACTTGCATTATTTTTTGTTATATTGTTATATATTTTTCCTGAATATTTTTGATTTGTGGTTGGTTGAATCTATGGATGTAGAACCCAAGATATTTCCAGAGAAGGCTCCTGTATACCTAAATTTATGAGCATTCCAGGTATCCTTCAAAGCATTCTACTACTAAAGGAAGATACACATTTTGGGAGGAGGAACTTGGAGGAATTTGGGCTTGATCTTTGAACAAGATTTGTCTGATGAAGACACAGATAGCAGCATTAAATATCCTCACTGCATTTATCCTCTAGTCTTCTATTTATAAACTATTTATTGAGAAGCAGACCTTGTGCTAAACTGCATTATTTTTAAGATTACACTAGGGGTTGGCAAATAACTTTCATCCAGTATGCCTAATTTGATGGACTGGTAGTGGCGCTCTCAAGTGCTCTCCTGGAAAAGATGCTGGGACAGGGTCCAAACTCAAGTGAGAAGAGCAATGATTGATTAGTAATGTCTGCCATTCTTGCGGAAAGAGAAATGGTGGTATATATGCCATGCTGGCTGGATATTTTTCTGCCAGGTTAATGACTGTCACTTAAGCCTTGACACATGCTCTATTTCCTTACACGTTGAAGGAACCAAATTTCTATCCAAGTTAACATCACTGGAGAAGCACTAACAGAGGGGGAAATAGAGATATGTTTGTTAGCAATCTGCTACATTCTAGACCTTGCACAGTTCTCTTTACATATACTGAGTCATATAATCTTTAGGATATCCTTTCAAGGTAAGCATCCTTATCTCTTTTTCACAGATAAGGACCTAAGCAAAGAGAAGCAAAATAACTTTTTGAAGTCTCACAATCAGACACAGCAGAATCGCTCTTCCATCCAATGAGAAACCCAGGCTTAATATGGAACCAAGTAAGGTAAGACAGTGTCCCCTTCTTCTCAGAAGGTTATGAAATTAATTCTACTAATTTTTTATAATTACTTGAGTTAAATAGGTCCCTTTGGAGAAGTATTCAATCCAGTTTATTCATCAAGACAAAAGGAGGCATGGTCATTTCCACTTTTTTTTTTTTTTTTCCTGAGACAGAGTCTTGCTCTGTCACCCAGGCTGGAGTGTACTGGCACGATCTCAGCTCACTGCAACCTCTGCTTCCCGGGTTTAAACAATTCTCCTGCCTCAGCCTCCAGAGTAGCTGGGATTACAGGTGTGTGCCACCATGCCTGGCTACTTTTTTATTTTTTATTTTTAGTAGAGACAGGATCTCACCATGTTGGCCACGTTGGTCTCAAACTCCTGACCTCGTGATCCACTCACCTCAGTCTCCCAAAGTGCTAGGATTACAGGCATGAGCCACCGCCCCCAGCCCATTTTCACTTTCTGCCCACTCCCATACAGACAAGTGCTAGTGTCCTTCAAAGAGGGTGGTACTCTTATCTAAGCAGCAACATCGGAGCATTTTGATCCTGGATACAAATGCACACTCTATGGATGAGCTCCAGCAAATTCAACTGACCCTGTTTTTCAGTGTGGTTCAAATGTCTGTGATTATTTGGTGGAGCAGTCATGATCTCATAAAATTACATATAATTACAAATTTACTAAGTGCCAATTCCTCTGCTAAGGGCTCCAGCTGCACTATGGTGTTGCATCCTCACACTATCTCTGTGACAGAGGTACCATCATTATCCTGATTAGACACATGAAAAATATGAAACTTTAGAGTCAAGAAACTTAGTCAAAGTCACAGAGCTAGTGAGGTAGGGCTGAGACTCCAACCCAGGCCATCAGACCTCAAAGTCTATGGCTTAACTTCAATTTAAACCATTTAATCAACTTCCAGTTCTGGCTAGTTTCCAGTAGGTCTTCCCTAGAAGAAAGGACACTTATTTCAGTGGACAATAATTTCAGTGGAAGTTATATAGTTGAGTAGAGATCCCAGGAAGCACCAAAAGGGGACTGGGAGAGTGAGACAGGAAAGGGAAGGGAATTTAACTCATCAAGCAACTTACTCTACGGGAAATTGGAGTCCAATATTGCTTGGAGAATTTTGGGTAACAATGTACTAAATGTAACCCCAAAACAAGGGAGCTGAGGTATTTATACACCCTTTCTTAGTAGTTATTGGTTGAGATTTTCTCTCACAGAACATGAATTCCCTGGCACTTCAAGTCTGCCACACATGTGGAGAGTGGATGCTGGTGGCCAGAAAGTACCCTTAGGCAAAGAACGCTAGGACTGGAGGCAGAAGCCAGTGAGCCTATGTAGAAACATGAGGGCCTAGGAAATGTGGGCAGCAACAACTGCCAAAGTCTACCTTTGCTTTCTTTTTCATTTCAATTTTCAATTTTTGTTTATTTTTGTAAACAGGGTGTTGCTCAGTTGCCCAGGCAGAGGTATAGTGGTGTAATCTCAGCTCACAGTAGCCTTGACCTCTTGGGATCAAGTGATTCTCCCAGCTCAGCCTCCCAAGAAGCTGGGACTGCAGGTGCATGCTGCCAGGCCCAGCTAATTTACAAAAAATTTTTTTTTTTTTTTTTTTTGCAGAGATGGGATCTCACTAGGTTGCCCAGGCTGGTCTCACCTCCTAGGTTCAAATGATCCTCCCACTCAGCCTCCCAAAGTGCTGGGATTACAGGCATGAGCCACCACGCCTGGCGCTTCTCTCTTTTAAATAAACGACTTGATGAGTTGATGGGTGCAGCAAACCAAGATGGCACATGTATACCTATGTATCAAAACTGCATGTTATGCACATGTATACTAGAACTTAAAGTAAAATTAAAAAAAAAAATCCATTGAATTATTTACTTTAAATTGGTGAATGGTATGGAATGTCAATTATATCTCAATAAAGATGTCTAAAAAAAAACTTGATAGAGGTGCAAATTATAGATCATAACGTTTACCAACTTTAAGTGTATAATTTAACAACTTTTGGCAAATTTGCTGAGTTGTGTAAACACTCAACATCATCTATTTTTAGAACATTTTCATCACCCAGTAGGATCCCACATACCCATTTACAGTTACTTCACATTTTCACTCCCAGCCCCAGGAAACCACTAATCTACTTTGTCTCTATGGATTTGCCTTTTCTGCACATTTTATATAAATGGAATCATTTAATATGTGGTCTTCTGTGTAAATAAGAAAGTCCCTCTCCAAATGGGTAACACTGTAGAAATGAAACAACAAAAAAAGAGTAGGCAACTAACTTCCAACAAGTGACTTCTCCGTATGGGAGGTGGGAATGTTCTAGATGAAACAAACAATGACTATAATGCAACTGGCAATGAAGAGACACCCCCTGATCACTGTGGAATCTCATCTTCCCCAGGATGCATTTGCTTATACAAGCTTTTGAGTGAATGTATTTTGAAGGAATCTTTTGCATACAAAGGACTAGCAGGCAGCAAGCTGTGGGTTAAGAGGCTTTGAAGCTCATTAAACCATCATGGAAATGAATGGGATCAAACAGTTTCTGCTGGTTTCAGGAGGTGAAGAGGGTCAGTCTTTGGGAGTGACTGATGTACAAAGGGATCTCAGTTTCTTCTTGGGCTTGCCAATCCCTTTAGATTTGTAGATATTAAGGAAATTGACACAATATTAATGGAAGGCAACCAGAGCAGAAGAGCTGGCCAACTGGTCAACCACCTTGTGTCTCCAGAAGAGCCATCATCCAGGCAACTGAAGCCTCCTGTCACACAGACTTTGTGTCTGTTGGGTAAACTGGTTAAAATTCCCCATGCACAAGGCATAATTGGCTCATGACTAACCGTCTGCAGAAACAGCCACTGATAAATGCAAATAAGACGTGGGATGTGGTCCACATCGTCTCACACAAAACAGACTCCAGCCTCCTGCTGAAGGTCAATTTCTCCAAGCTGTTTCTGCTCCTTGATTCTGGACAAACCCACAGAGTAGAATTTTGACTATTGTCCCTCTGGGGATCACCGCCATGTGCCACTCAGGAACACCCATTTTTTTTTTCTTTTGCATTGTGAACAAATTGAGGAATAAGCATAACGAATAACTGGCCAAAATACCAGCTTTAGTGTTGGTAAGGCCAGGCCAGAAAGTAAGGCTTATACCTACAACCACAATGTGGCTCCCTGATACATACCCCTGAGCCTGGATCCTAAAATCCGCTAAAGGGAAGCAGCAGAACAGCTGCAAAGGAGCTAGTCTGGGCCCCAGGAGTAGAGACAGAAAGAAGTGGACGTCTATTCCTGTCTCTATAAGGCCAGCACCAAGCCCTGACCCAGGCATGCTGATGCCACGTATGACACCCTCACCCGGGGACAAGCCCAGAGCTCCAAAAGAAAGTCAAAGAGACTGATGCCCTCCACCCTGAGATTTCATCTTTCCAATCTTTCCTTATCAGATACGTGATTTCTCCACTCTTGTAGAAAAGACAGGGACCAGGCGAAGGGAAGGACAGAGGCTTCCTTTTGAATAATTCCAGGAGGGAGAGGTTGTGGTGATGAAAATTCATATTCTTTGGACTAATAAAAATATTAGATTAGAAAAGAAGGGCCAGGCATAGTGGCTCATGACTGTAATCCCAGCACTTTGGGAGGCAGAGGCAGGCTTGAACCAGGAGTCCAAGACCAACCTGGGCAATATGGCGTGACCCCCGGCTCTATAAAAAATTAAAAAATTAGCCAGATGTGGTGGCATGCACCTGTGGTCCCAACCACTCAGGAGGCTGAGGCAGGAGAACTGATTGAGCCTGGGCAGTTGAGGCCATGATCACACCCCTGGCATTGCAGCCTGGGTGACAGAGCAAGACTTTGTCTCAAAAAAAGAAAAAAATAGGCTGAGGTGGGCAGAGCACTTGAGCTCAGTACTTCAAGACCAGCCTGGACAACATGGTGAAACCCCATCTCTACGAAAAACACAAAAATTAGCTGGGTGGGATGGCACGCTCCTATAATCCCAGCTACTCAGGAGTCTGAGGTGGGAGGACGGCTTGAGCCCAGGATGTTGAGCCTGCAGTGAACCTTGATTGTGTCACTACACTGCAGCCTAGGGGACAGAGCAAGAGCCTGCCTCCAAAAAAAAAAAAAAAGAAAGAAAAATTTGCCAGTAAGGGAAAAACTTTCTCTCTTATCGCTATCTCCCCACCCATACACACATGTGCACATGCACGCACATACACACAAACATGCACACACACGAGGAGTTGAAGACTTGGATTCTGGCCCTGCAAAGGATTGTTTCAGCCCTACTTTCCCATGATTTCAGAATCTTTAAGAGGCTTATGTTAGAAAGAATCTAGCAGCTGCAGAGTACACTCTTTGCTGATGCCATGTCTATCTCTGCCGGTGCTTCCAGCAAATGTGTGGCTCAGGACTTGTCCACTCAAGCCTCTAGGGTTCCGGCAGGTAACCAAAGCCAATGGAAGGGGCCAGCTGTAGGAGAAAAGGCAGTGCTGGGGACTTTGGCGACCTGGAGAGCACAGGCTGCCCCACTCCAGCTTATTACTGTCCTGTGGGAATGCAGGCTCACTGTTGCCCAATCTCTCAGTCTCAAGAGAAGGAAGTCATTAGCGTTTATTTTTGTGTGCAAAATCCTTAGATGTTTAACAGCTGGCTCTGTTTTTAAAAACATTGCTTGTTTGGGCCAAATGAAATGCATCTGCCAACTCCATTTAGCCCATGGTCAGCTGCTTGTGATTCTGGTGTAGAATGGCCACATGGGCAGTGACCTCCACCCTTCTGACATCCTGCGCCAGCCATGGAAGGAAAAGTAGAAACTTGCTGTGAGGGCATCGGTTAGAATGAGTAGTCCCCAGAGCTCCTCACTATTGCCTGTGGTAGTGTCTTGAATTCCACCGTTAGAAGTGTATTCCCTCAAGGCTGGGCTCGATGGCTCATGCCTGTAATCCCCAGCACTTTGGTAGGCTGAGGCAGGCATATCACCTGAGGTCAGGGGTTTCAGACTAGCCTGGCCAACATGGTGAAACCCTGTCTCTCCTAAAAAATACAAAAAATTAGCCAGGCATGGTGCCGGGCGCCTGCAATCCCAGCTCCTTGGGAGGCTGAGGCAGGAGAATAGCTTGAACCTGGGAGACGGAGGTTACAGTGAGCTGAGATTGTGCCATTGCACTCTAGCCTGGGCAACAGAGTGAGACTCTGCCTCAAAAACAACAACAACAAAGTTTATTTCCTCGAATCCTCAGGGATTATCTATGTCCAAAGGCCCCAGAGGACTCCAAGTGTCCCTGAGTCATGTCCCACACTTTGGGAGGCAGAGGCAGGTGAATCCCTTGAGCTCAGAGGTCCAGTCCACTTCCAGAGGGGTGCACACATAAAATTGTGCCATCGGCTTCTGGGGGCTGTTCTTGCGGTCATCCAGGACCTGTCTTGGAGATTGTAACAGCATCCCCCAACCCTCAACACACAGACTCACCCTTAAAAGCATTGATAAATGGCAGATTTTAGTACAATTTTCTAGAGAGATGGAGCAGAAGCTGACAGGGTCCCGTGGACATAAAACTTCCTCCTAATCCCCTCTGAATATTCCCCATTTAGAATGCCACATGCAGGATTTAAAAAAAAAAAAAGTCTCCCTTCTTTTTCCTTCTTAGGCAAAATGCTCCCTCTGACCAACACCTTCCAAGAAATAAACACATAAAACAAATCCCCCTGGCCAGTGGCTTTTCCAGCCAAATTGGTCCCATCAACCTTCATATACCTTCAGGAAAGCAAACAGCTGCTAATTTTCATACTGACAGCCAATATCTACGGAGCACTTCATGAGATAGGCACTGTTACTAGCACTTTTTAGGTATATACCTATATATGTATGTATAATTATTTCCAATCTACAGATGAGAAAATGAAGGCACAGACAAGTTAAGTACCTTGCTCAGATCACACAGCCAGTAAGCAGAGGAATGGGGATTGGAAGTCAGGCAGTCTTACTCCAGAGTGTCTGCTCTTGAGACAAGGTTGGCAAACGTGTTCTGTAAAGGCCCCCATGGTAAATATGTGTGGGCCATCCCATCTCTGCTGCAACTACTCATCTCTGGTGTTGTAGCATAAAAGCAGCCATAGACAATATATAAGTGAATAACCATGTTTCAGTGAAATGTATTCACAAACACAGGCAGCCAACCCCTGTTCTTGAGACAGCATGTTGTCCAGCAGGACAAACCTCAGACTGGCCGGGCCCCGACCCCCTATTCTTCCTTCTGCCACTCACCTTCCTCCACCACCAATAATAACAGCGACAGCTGCAGCATTTGTAGAATGCTGGCTTGAGATGGTCATGTCTGGTAATCATATGTCAGGGTAGGAGTAAGGGACTATGATTTATCTCACCACCCATTAGCAGGTATGATGGTTAATTTCATGCATCAACTGCAAGAACGCTTCTGGATGAGATGAACATTTACATTGAGTAAAGCGGATTGTTCGTCATATTGTGGGTGGGCCTCATCTAATCAGTTGAAGGCCTGAAGAGCACAAGAGGCTGGGCAGAATTCTCCAGCAGACCGCCTGCAACTTCACCTGCACCATCCTCTCCTTAATCCCCACCTGCCAGCCCACAGATTTGGACTCAGCCGCCTCCATCATTTATGGAGTTAATGGCTCATCGTAAATTTCCTTCCGTACGTATGCATATCCTATTGATCTGGTTCTCTGGAGAACTTTAATACAGCAGGTAAGATCTTAGCTAGATGGTTGAGGATACAGACCTGCTTGCGAGTGGGGGAGAGGGTAACAAGTGCCAGAAACAGCTGAGCATCAGCAGAGAAGGTTGGATGACTCCAGATGTCCTCTCCCTGGTTTCCCTAAGGTCTGGCTCAGGTCACTGCAGTCATCTCTCCATGGAACAGTCTATCACCCCAGACCGCTGCTGGGCTGAAGCAAGCCCAGGATAGCATTTGCTGTCTGATTGGCCCTGGGTTCCTGGTTTGTTCCATCCAAAGGGGTATGGATGATAGGGCAGTATAAATACCTCCTGTTACCATAATCTCTCCCTTCATACACATTACAAAAAAAATTCTTTTTTAAAGAAAAGTAAAGAGAATCCATTCCCTGGCCTTTTTCAGTTTTCCTTTTTCTTCTTCTTTTTTTTTTTTTTGAAACAGTGTCTCACTCTATTATGCAGGCTGGAGCTGTTTTTTTGGTTTTTTTTTTCTTTTTCTTTTTGAGACAAAGCCTCACTCTATTACACAGGCTGGAGTGCAGTGGCACGATCTTGGCTCACTGCAACGTCCGCCTCTTGGGCTCAAGCAATACTCCTGTCTCCACCTCCTGAGTAGCTGGGACCACAGGTATGTACCACCATGTCCAGCTAATTTTTTTTTAGAGACAGGATTTTGCTATGTGGCCCAGGCTGGTCTCAAATTCCTGCGCTCAAGCAATCCACCCATCTCAGCCTCCCAAAGTGCTGAGATTACAGGCATGAGCCACCGTGCCTGGCCCCTCCACACACCTTTTAAAGTAGGATTTCTAAAGACAGTTTGTCTGTAGTTTTTGCATTCCATTATTCCACACTTACAGGCAAAATACCCACAAGTGGCTTGTAATCCCAACGCAGGCAGGCGGATCACTTGAGGTCAGGAGTTGGAGACCAGCCTGGCCAACATGGTTAAACCCTGTCTCTACAGGACATACAAAAATTAGCCGCATATGGTGGCACACGCCTGTAATCCCAGCTACTTGGGAGGCTGAGGCAGGAGAATCGCTTGAACACAGGAGGTGGAGGTTTCACTGAGCTGAGATCATGCCATTGCACTCCAGCCTGGGCGACAGAGTGGGACTCAGTCTCAAAAACAAGCAAACACACACAAAAACAAAAATAGAGAAAGAGGAAAGATGCCAGGGAGAGAGATGAGAGAGAGAGAGACCAGGGAAAAGTTGAAGACAGACCTGAGATGGGGAGAGAAAAAAAAAAAGGAAGAAAAGAAAAGGGAAGAGAACCAGAGCTAAGGAAAGGAGAAAGGGAATAAACAGAAAGCAGGACCACCAGAGAGATTAATAGAGACAGAGAGAGAAAGGGAGAGGAAAGGAGGCAAAGGAACAAGAGACATGGAGAGAACATGAAAGGTGGGGAGAGAAGCCTACAGAGAATCACAAAGAAAAGAAGAATCAGAGGAGGATAGAGACAAAGACGAGAGAATTAACAACCTACTCTAACAACAAAGCCTTCTGAGTACCTCTAGGATTTCTTAACTTCAGCCTATTGATATTTAGGGCTGGACACTTTTGTTGTTGTTGTTGTTTAGACAGAATTTTGCCCTGTTGCCCAGGCTGGAGTGTAGTGGTGCGATCTCAGCTCACTGCAACCTCCGCTGCCTCCTGGGTTCAAGCAATTCTCGTGCCTCAGCTTCCTGAGTAGCTGGGATTACAGGTGCATACCATCACACTCAGCTAATTTTTGTATTTTTGGTAGACACAAGGTTTTGCCATGTTGGTCAGGCTGGTCTCCAACTCCTGACCTCAAGAGATCTGCCTTCCTTGACCTCCCAAGGTGCTGAGATTAGCATCATGAGCCTGGATCTAATCATGAGGATTAGAATCCAGCCTGGATTCTTTTTTTGTGTTGGGGACTGTCCAATGTCTTGAAGGGTGTTTAGCAACATCTCTGGCCTCTACCCACTAGATACCTGTAGCACCACTTCCCACAATTGCAACAACCAAATATGTCTTCAGATATTTTGTAAATGTCCCTTGTGGCAAAAATCACCCTTTGCTGAGAGCCACTGAGTTAAAGGGATGCAATTTTTCAAGCTTTTCAGAGCTTTTCAAATTATATATAACCAAGGGAATGATGGGCCCATGGCAGAGAATACTTAAAGCCCATTTTCCTGGAGCACTAATTGTCCTTGATGGTAATTTAAAGCATTATTTTTATATTAAAACAAATGTGGATATATTACAGAGTAGAATCTCAAATTTAAGGCTTGGAAGAAATTTTACATCTGAGGTGGGGTGATTTTGGCTATATTCCCAGAATCCTTGGCAGGTACAAATTTACATTTCTCTGCCTTGGAGGAAGCTAATAATAGCTACCATTTATTGAGTGCCTACAAGGGCCAGGAGCTTTAGAAACTGTTTCCCATTTGATCCTCACTGGGTTTTATTATTAATCTCATTTTACAGATGAGGAGACTGAGGCCCAGGGAGGTCGTGAAACCCCAATTCAAGTACTGACAGTGGCTAAATGATGGAGCTGGCATTGGAATCAAGCAAAGTCTGTCTCGCTAAGTGACTCCCAGAAAGCTTATGGGAAGGAAGAGGTGAGCAGTGATGAACGACCAAAGTCAATATCCTAGTCCTTATCGACAGGATGGCTTAAGAAAAAGAAAGGCTCTGTTGAAACTGGCAAACTCTTAACTTGTCTTGGGTGGAGAGCGAGAAAAAGGGATAGGGGTTGAGAAGGAAGAGATTCCCAAAGTAGGCACCACCTCTCAAGTAGGAAATAGTTAATCAACTTGATAGCATCAACTTCAAACTCCAGGCTGGGCATGCTGGCTCATACCTCTAATCCCAACCATTTGGGAGGCACAGGTGGGAGAATCGCTTGAGGCCAGGAATTTGAGACCAGCCTTGACATAAAGTGAGACCCTGCCTCTAAAAAAGTTAAAAAACTAGCTGAGTGTGGTGGCTCCCACCTGTAGTCCCAGCTACTTGGGGAGCTAACGCAGGAAGACCACCTGTGGCCAGAAGTTCGAGGCTACAGTGAGCTATGGTTGCATCACTGCACTCCAGCCCGAGCAGCAGAGCAAGACCCTGTCTCAAAAAACAAACAAAACAAAACAAAACAAAACAAAACACCTAAATCTTAGCCTGAGATCCCCCATGCAATCCCCAGGTGGGACATTCCTCAGGAATTTTCTCTCTTCAGCCTGTGACCTATGGATTCTTTGTTTCAGACGTGCCTGTGGCTGCAGTGTCTCCCCACCTCCCATCATCGCAGGACCATCGACCCAGGCTGTCACATCCATGGACCACTCACTCTGATTTGCTTACTACTTTTTTTGCTTTAATGAACTCAGTCTTTTACAAAACATAATTATTTAAACGAAAAGGCTGCTTTTCCTTACCCTGACCAGATCACTAGAAAAATAAATGCAGCCAGGCACAGTGGCTCACGCCTGTAATCCCAGCGCTTTGGGAGGCCGAGTTGGGGTGGATCATTTGAGGTCAGGAGTTCAAGACCAGATTGGCCAACATGGTGAAACCCCATGTCTACTAAAAACACAAAAATTACCCAGGCATGGTGGCACATGCCTATAATCCCAGCTACTTGGGAGGCTGAGGCAGGAGAATTGCTGGAACCCTGGAAGCAGAGGTTGCAGTGAACTGAGATCATGCCACTGCACTCCAGCCTAATAACAGAGTGAGACTCCGTCTCAATAAATAAATAAATAAATAAATAAATAAATGGGAAACTCCACTTCAGTATCTGAAACGAAAAGTCTGCTTTTCCTTACCCTGACTAGATCACTAGAAAAATA
This sequence comes from Theropithecus gelada, assembly GCF_003255815.1. Taxonomy (NCBI): domain Eukaryota; kingdom Metazoa; phylum Chordata; class Mammalia; order Primates; family Cercopithecidae; genus Theropithecus; species Theropithecus gelada. The sequence goes on from NC_037688.1 coordinate 65,947,907, forward strand.
AATGCAGCTGGGCACAGTGGCTCATGCCTGTAATCCCAGCACTTTGGAAGGCCGAGGCGGGTGGATCACTTGAGGTCGGGAGTTCGAGAGCAGCCTGACAACATGGCAAAACTCCGTCTCTACTAAAAACATGAAAATGAGCTGGGCATGGTGGCGGGCACCTGTAGTCTGAGTTACTCAGGAGGCTGAGGCAGGAGAATCACTTGAACCCAGGAGCCCAAGGTTGCAGTGAGCAGAGATCGTACCATTGCACTCCCAGCCTGGGCAACATAGGGAGACTATCTCCAAAAAAATAATAAAATAAATAAATAAATGCAATAAAAATAAACAAGGCTAAAAAAAAAAACAACAAAACCAAAACAAACAACCAAGGCTATTCAATTTAGTTAGTTAGCTAAATAGCTGTCTTTGTTCAAAGGGGAGACTTGTTAGCTTTGGAGAAGTGTTGAAAGTCCTTAGCACCAGCTAAGATATTCTTCTTGCAGCAGTCAGAGTAACTGAAAGAGGTTTGAAAAGGGAATCACTTTAGCTGGATATAAGTCACTGCTGTTAGTGTTCAGGTTATACCCGAAGCCATCATGCTTCAGCGATGGTATGTGTCTCATACCTGAGGAAATACTGGCATGGGGTTCGTTCTGGGCTGAATTGTGTTTCTAGAAAGTCATACATTCAAGTCCTTGCCTAACTGAGAGTGCTCAGTATCTCAGATCATGACTGTATTTGGAGAGATGGCGTTCAAAGAGGTAATTAGGTTAAAATGCGGCCATTAGGGTGGGTCTTCATTCAATCTGACTGGTGTCCTTCTAAGAAGAAAGAGGGGGCAGCAGGGATGCATGCAGAGGAAAAGCATGTGAGGATATGGTGAGAAGGAGGCCAACTGCAAGCCAGGGAGAGAGGCCTCGGGTGAAACCAACTCCCCTCTCACCACCATCTTGAACTTTTAGCCTCCAACACTGCGAGAGAAAGTCAATTTCCATTAAGTCTGTGGTCCTTAGTTATGGAAGCCCTAGTCAACTAATACAGGGATTCCCTGAGCCCCCATATGCATTCCAACAGAGGCAGGAGAATAGGGTTTGGAGACCAGGAACCTAAGGACTTCCTAGAACTAAATCAAATGGAAACACTTCAGCTGTGACAGGAAATATCTTCTCCATTTACACAAGGCATAAGCCAAATAAATGACTTTGTAACTTTACTCCATCCTCTTCATTTACATAAGGCAGACACCAAGTAACCAGTGGAAATTTTGGGGGGTATTTAAGCCTCCAAAAATTCTGTAATGGGGCTCTTGAGTTTTTGTGCTCTGGCCCACTCCCACTCGGTGGAGTGTACTTTAGTCTTTGATGAATTCTGCTTTTGTTGCTTCATTCTTTCCTTGCTTTGTGCGTGCATTTCATCCAATTCTTTGTTCAAGACGCCAAGAACCTGGACACCCTGCACTGGTAACACAACTACCTGGATTTGAGTCCTGCCTCTGCTACTTATGAGCTGTGAAACCCTGAGCAAGTTACTCTACCTCTCCAAGCTTAGGTTTCCTTATCTCTAAGTTAACACTCCAGTCTGCATTCTGTGTGAAAGTTGGTCATAGAATTGGGTCATGCTTGTCATAGCCAACTAAAACAGAGTCAATTGGCTGAGGGGGGAAAAGCAGTGAGACCACATTGCATTGCTTCCAGAAAGTAATTCTCAGAGAGCCTGGCTGCTGGAACTGCCTGCTGTAACCTGAAGCCAGTTTTACCTAATGGCTACTGGAAAAACCTGCTGTGACCTTAAGACGAGTTTTGCCCACTGCCATCACTCACCAAACAGAGCTTGCCAGCTCCCACAGCCTTACCATTGCCAAGGAACTTTCTCGAAGAACAGTATGTAACATTTCTCCTTTTCGAAAACACTCTAAACTTCTCTTTGTTCTTTGGATGTACTGAAGCCCACCTGGTCTGCATATACGCTCTGAATCACAATCCTTTCCTCCCAAATAAAACATTTTAATTTTAGAGATTCATCTCAATATTTGACTTCCACATATGAAATTGTTAACAGTATACACAACATATCCAAGGTGGTTAACAAAATTTCTGGCACAGAGTAGGGCTCAAAACAAGACCGGGCATGGTGGCTCACACCTGTAATCCTAGCACTTTGGGAGGCCAAGGCAGGAGGATCGCTTGAGGTCAGGAGTTTGAGACCAGCCTGGCCAACATAGTAAAACCCCGTCTCTACTAGAAATACAAAAATTAGCCAGGTGTGGTGGTGGTGGGCATCTGCAATCCCAGTTACTTGGGAGGCTGAGGCAGGAGAATTGCTTGAATCTAGGAGGTGGAGGATAGGTGAACACAGATCGCACTACTGCACTCCAGCCTGGGCAATAGAGTGAGACCCTGTCTCAAAAATAAACAGCAACAACAAACTACTATGATAACAAATGTTGGCATACTTCCTGGCCCCTGGTAGATTTGAAGATGTTGATTTTCTTTATCTCCAACAAGGTAAGAGATAAGGATCGTGGTATTATATCTTGGATGCTGTACTTGGTACTAGGGTTTAAGGGCTCCATCTTCAACACTAACCAACTATGGGGGCACATAGCAAACAAAATAATCAAAGCTCTTGCTTCTTCACCAAAGTAACCCAGATGTTTTATAATCACCCAGCTTGTGTCTCCTGTACTCTTTCCCTATTTATTCCTCTCTCATCAGGACTGGTCTGTTTCACTGTCCCCCTGGAAAGCTTTTCAGCAACTTTTTGACCCTCTGTTTAACATCTCCACCTCCCAGACTCCTAAAGCATCTTACCCAGGTCTCATCGCCTGTAAATCTGCAAAGCCAGGCTTTGAACTCAGGCTTCTGTGATTCATCACACATCCCACAAGTGACAGAGAGATGCAAAGAAAGCTTTCATTTGCCAATAATAATAATTAGTCACCCATTACATACAATTTATAATCATTAATTATAGTGATTCATATAATGATTAAGTATAATGTGAAGTTCTTGCCTTCCACAGTAAGGGTGGTTATGGCTTCGGTGACTGGAGCACTTGCTCTGCGCCTGCTGTTCCCGTGTGTCATCCCATGGATTCCTCTCACCATTTCTTTACAGCAATTATTTTATAACTCCCATTTGATACACAAGGACACTGAAATGTAGGGAGCTCCATGTCACCACCAGCACATCCACTGCTTAAGAGACTCTGGGAGAGATCAGAGGGTAGAGAGAGAAAAGATGAAGATGATGTTAGAAGGCAGAAGGGGGCCGGACGCGGTGGCTCACGCCTAGAATCCCAGCACTTTGGAGGCCGAGGTGGGCCGATCACTTGAGCCCAGGAGTTTGAGACCAGCCTGGCCAATGTGGTGAAACCTTGGTTGTCTCTGCTAAAAATATAAAAATTAGGTGGGCATGGTGGCGTGTACCTGTAGTCCCAGCTACTGGGGAGACTGAGGCAGGAGAATTACTTGAACCTGGGAGGTAGAGGTTGCCGTGAGCCGAGATTGTGCCACTGCACTTCAGCCCAGGCAACAGAGTGACACTCTGTCTAAAAAAACAAACAAAACAAAACAAGAAAGAAGGCAGAAGGGAGAGGGAATGTTTTCCTCACCTCGTCTTGAGTCTCCTCAGCAGGGCTATGGCCTCCAGATTTCTCCGCTTTAGGAGAGTCAGCTAATCCTCCACCCTGGAGGGAGGACAGTTCATAAGGATCACTTAGTCTTCTCCTGATCTAATCCAGCTGGGTTAGTTTGCTGCAATTGCTGTTAACAAAGTCCCACAACCTGGATGGCTTACGCAACAGAAATTCATTATCTCACAGTTCTGGAGACCAGATGTCCAAATCAAGGCATCAGCAGGATTGGTCTCCTCTGAGGGCTATAAGGGAAGAATCTATTTCCAGGCTTCTCTCCTCGTCATGTAGATTGCTGTTTTAGTCTGTTTGGGCTGCTATAACCCAATACTGTAGCCTGGATGGCTTATAAACAAAGAAATTATTTCTTGTGGTTCTGGAGGCTGGGAAGTCCAAGATTAAGGCATGGGCAGATTCACTGTCTGGTGAGGGCTTGCTTCCTGGCTTGAAGACAGCCACCTTCTTGCTGTGTCTTTGGACATGGCCTTTCCTTCGTGGGTGCTCATGGAGGGAAAGAAACATCTCTCTCCCTTTTCCTCTTCCTATAGTGGCACGAATCCCATCATGAAGTCCTCACTTTCATGACCTTATCTAAACCTAATTATCTCAAAGGCCTCACCTTCTAATACCATCAAACTGGGGATGCAGGCATCCAACTATGTCCACATCTGAATTTGGGGGAGGAGGCGTAAACATTCAGCTCATGACAACGGCTATATTCTCCTTGTCTCTTCACACTGTCTTCTCTCTGTGCAAGTCTGTCTCTGTTCAAATCTCCCCTTTTTATAAGGACACCAGTCTTGTCGGTTTAGGATCCACCCTGATGACCGTGCATTAACTTGATTACCTCTGTAAAGACCTATCTGTGAAAAAGGACACATTCTGAGGTCCCAGGGGTTAGAACTTTAACAAGTAAATTTAGAGGCAACACAGTTCAACCTGTAACACCGGCCACATGGGCATGCATCTCAAGTTTAATGATTTTTCCTAATAGTCCAGCTCCACCTGCATCTGACATCTTTCTCCAACAGGAAAATATTCCTCAATCAAACCCAACCCTTCTCCTGTTACAGTTTAAACTAATCTTCCATTCTCCTGAAATAATAATATCCCCTGCCTTTATTTATTTATTTTGAGCCTTAAGTTTTTGACTCAGAGCAGTAAAACCACTCCTCCTCCTCCAATTAAAGTATACAAAGTAAGGAAATTGAGAAGAGAAATGGGAAGGGGGGGATATCCACATCCTTCTCTTTAGTTCAAAATGAGAGCCAGTTGCTGTCAAGGACTGGAAAAGTAAGGCATGCTCATGGTGGTGGTTGAGAAGCCTGAGAGCTTTGGTTTAAAAATAGGTGAACTGAAATAAACACTGAGAGCTACTCAGATGGCACTGAAATAGAGTGGTAATTGATCTAATGCAACTTTTGCCTCGGATAACATCATTATTTGTGAAATTATGTCAGTGTTGCTACTGCCAAGTCAGCAAGCACTTACAGGACGTGACTTCTAATTTAGGAATTGGACTATTTGTGGCACATCTTGGAAGACAGCAGGAACTCAGTGGACACCCGGTAGCCAGTCTTCTGAGAGCCTTGGTTTGAGCTTGAAATTCACAGAGTCGAAGTGCCCAGGAGGGCCCAGTCTTGATGACCCTTCAAAGAAAAGACTTGCTGCCCAGCTCTAGAAAGCGTGATTTGCAGGTGGCTGTCGGCTGTCAATTCCTTCAGGGTCTTTCTCAGCTGCAGAGATTTGCTGCCCCAGGTCATACCTTTCTCGGGGGCAATCTCAGCCTGTGAAACAGGGGTATAAACTAAGGCCTGGGCACTTCGGCCCCACTTGGGTCATTCTGGTAAAATCCAGTGCTTTCTCCAGAGCTCCCTGCCAGGTTGCACAAGGTTTATCCTGTTATAAAATACAGTTGCAGTCTCTCTCTTTCCCCAGATTCGCTGTGTTTTTCTAGGAAGAGGGAACCAACCCCTTATATGACTTACTTATTCCCAAACTGCTTTATCCTTTCTTTCCCAGGTATTATTCCCAAATAAACACTTGTACCCAGACTCCAATTCAACGTCTTCCAGAGGACCCAATCTGGGACAGATTTAGTCTACAAAGTCACTGCACACTTCCTTTCTACCTGTCATGCTCCTGAAAGACAGTGGGTGACATTGTCTCTTCATGCCCTCATTGAGCTGGCTGTAGAATTCTTTTGTGAAATTTCAAGTGGAGGAATCTTTTAAATTATTTAAGAATATAATACCAGATTTTCATTTATTTCACCTCCATGAAATGAGGTACACGTGTAAAAATTATGGTTAGAAAGGACAGCTACTTTTTTCTCTTTCTTTTTCTTTTTTTTTTTTTTTTTGAGATGGAGTCTCGCTATGTTGCCAGGCTGGAGTGCAGTGGCGCGATCTCGGCTCACTGCAACCTCCACCTCCTGGGTTCATGGGATTCTCCTGCCTCAGCCTCCCAAGTAGCTGGGACTACAGGCGCGCGATACCACACCTGGTTAATTTTTGTATTTTTAGTTGAGACGGGGTTTCACCATGTCGGCCAGGAAGGGTTCGATCTCTTGACCTCGTGATCCACCTGCCTCGGCCTCCCAAAGTGCTGGGATTACAGGTGTGAGCCACTGCACCTGGCCTCAGCCATTTCTTTATTCTTTTTTTTTTTTTTTTTTTTTTGCCCAATTGCAGTATCCCAGACACTGTTCAAGGTATTGTGAATATTATGATGAAAGAGACAAAGATTCTCAAAGCTTACATTCTATGGGAGCAGACTGACAATATATAAGTAAATAAATACATTGGTAAGGAAGTACAGATGTAACTGTAGTAGGTTCATTGGCTGATGCACACAGCTAGTGAATATGCTGAGACACTGGGTTGCAGCAGAGAAAGAGGTTTAATCATGGGGTCACTGAATGATGAGATGAGAGGAAACCTTAAATCCATCTCCCTGAGAAGTTTGGGTTTAGGGTTTTTAAGGGTTTTGGAGTGGGCTGATGTGTGCAGATCGTTGATTGGTGGAAAAGTACAAGATGAAGTCATGGTAAAAGGAGATGAATAAGCTGTATTCTGGCCGAGCGCGGTGGCTCGTGGCTGTAATCCCAGCACTGTGAGGGGTGGAGGCAGGTGGATGCTTTGAGCCCAAGAGGTCCAGGCTGCAGTGATCTGTGATGGCACCACTGCACCCCAGCCTGGGCAACAGAGGGAGACACTGTTTCAAAAAAGCAAACAAGAAAAGAAGCCGTATTCCCTTGCTGATCCCTTTCCTGTGTGGGGGGTCTTCTAACAAGTTGCTGGAATTCAGGGTCTGAAAAACATCTTTAACCAAAACCTTATGATTCTAATGTCAGAGATCTTGTCTATATGAATGAAGGGGATGCAAATCAATTCTTAAACAATCTCATGACGCTAATGTCAGAAATCCCTCTGTAGGAACAATGGGAATGCAAATGGTTAGTATCCAGTGCTACATGACTTTTAACAAAAACAAACTGAGTCAAAGTGCAGCCTGATTAATGCTTAATTACAGCTACATTTATGTACAAAACCTGGCGTGCAATGCTTGTCAACCCTGGGGGGACAGTTTCACAGACACTAAAACCTGTGAAGAAAATAAAGCAGAGAGGATAGTAGCTGGTGACTGGGGTATGTGAAGATTCTTTTGATCAAATGGTTAGGAGAGACGTTTGGAGAAGGTGACAGTAGTGTTGAAACCTGACAAAGAGGATCCAGCCTCTGCAGATGCAATGTTATCTGTTGGAATTGAAAAGACCCGCAAGTTCTACTCAAAGTTTAATTGAACCAATGGCATCATCTAATGGACAGAGATAACACAACTTGTTCAGGCATGTTTGGAGTACCTGCTGTCATGCCAAGCTCTGTGCAGGGTCATGGAAACCGAGCTAAGCCAGGGACAGTCCAAGAGTCTGAACCACTCACAGGCTAAAGGCAGAGCAGAGCAGAGCCCCTCACCCCAGCACCTTGACTTAGACCGCGCGGTTCATGCATCTGTTCAGAGCTGTCGATCAAAAAATGTTCAGCGTTCTCTACCTGGATAAGACCATTTATGTCTGTGTGCCCCTAGAGAGGAGAGGCAAAAGCATTAGTTATTGTCTCTATTTTCCCAGATTTCCTGTCTTTTTCCAGGTAGGAGGCAACAACCTCTTACATGACTTGCCTGTTGGAAATGAGTGGTGTTGCTGAAGGCCCAGATCAAATTCTCAGACTATGTATATGTGCAAGGAATGCTCACTAGGCCCCATGAACTGGTATTTCAGAGTCACGATACAATGCATCTGGGAAGCTTTTTTTTTTTTTTTTTTTTTTTGAGACAGAGTCTTGTTCAGTTGCCCAGGCTAGAACACAGCGGGTCAATCACAGCTCACTGCAGCCTAGAATGCCTGGGCTCAAGTGATCCTCCTGCCTCAGACTCCTGAGTAGCTGGGATTATAGGCACACAACCACCATGCTTGGCTAATTGAAAAAAAATTTTTTTTGTACAGACAGGGTCTTGCTATGTTGCGCAGGCTGGTCTCAAATTCCTGGACTCAAGTTATGCCCTCTTTTTGCCTTCCGAAGTGCTGGGATTATAGGGGTGAGCCATGCACACAGCTGGTGTGACATTTCTTATCCAGCCACATCTCTCATCCTATTTATTCACTCCTCATGCCTTCGTCCTTTGCACCTGCTGTTCCCTCTCTGTGGTGCCTCTGCTTACCTGATGTACTCTTCATCATTCATAATCTGGATCAAGTTCTCCTTCTTCTGTATATGCCCCCACCCCCAAAACACAAAGAGGGTTGATGACTCTCTAACCTGTGCTATAGATGGTACCTCATATGCCTCCTTTTCTCTCAAATGGGGATATTGATAATACTTACCTCCTATAGTTGATCCAAGAGTTAAATCAAGTGATATATATCAAGATTTTAGACCCACACCTAGTCAACCGTAACCACTTAAGAAAGGTATGCCAATAGTATTACATATCTCATTCATGGTGCTTGAAATACTTACTAATAATATCTAACATTTATTGATCAGTTATTATGTGTAGGCACTGCTTCATTTTAACATGGATTTGTAAAAAGCCAACCCTCAGAAAACCTGATGAAGTAGGTACTATTACTATCCCTATATTAAAATTGAGAGGCCAGGCACGGTGGCTCACGTCTGTAATCCCAGCACTTCAGGAGGCCGAGGCAGGTGGTTTGCTTGAGACCAAGAGTTTCAGACAAGCCTGGCCAACATGGCAAAACCCCGTCTCTACTAAAAATACAAAAATTAGCCAGGCATGGTGGTGGGTGCCTGTAATCCCCAGCTACTCAGGAGGCTAAGGCAGGAAAATCGCTTGAACCCAGGAGGCGGAAGTTGCAGTGAGCCGAGATTGCACCATTGCTTCTCCAGTCTGGGCGACAGAGCAAGACTCTGTCTCAAAAAAAAAAAAAAACAAACAAAAAACAACAACAAAAAAAAAACTGAGAAAACTGGAGTATGCAGTGTTTGCAGATGTTTCCATCTTTTTCTCTTCTGTGAGGCTGTCACCGTTTCAAGGGAAAAACTTACAATTCATTGAACTGTCTACCTCCAGTTGTTAACATAGCGTCTTTGGGTCAATACATATTTGGTAAGTGAGTGAAGGAATAAATAAACTAATGAAGCAGAGAAAGTATCATTGTCTAGGAGGTGAAGAAATGAGGATGACCCAGGGAAGAAATGAGACTGAGGACAAAGGTGCAGCTTTTTCCAATCCAAAGTCTACATGGTTCTCTATTAAACCAGTGCTTCCCATGCTTGGACATGCACAGGAATCACCTGGGAACTTTGTGAAAATGCAGATTCTGAGCCAGGCATGGTGGCTCATGCCTGTAATCCTAGCACTGTGTGAGGCTGAGGCAGGCAGATCACTTGAGGTCAGGAGTTCGAGACCAACCTGGCCAACATAGTGAAACCTCATCTCTACTAAAAATACAAAAAGTAGCTGGGCATGGTGGTGCATGCCAATAATCCCAGCTATTTGGGAGGCTGAGGCATGAGAATTGCTTGAACCCAGGAGCCGGAAGTTGCAGTGAGCTGAGGAGGACTCCAGCCTGAGTGACAGAGCAAGACTCTGCCTCCAAAAAAAAAAAAAAAAAAAAAAAAAAAAAAAAAATGCAGATTCCAATTTAGTAGATCTAGGGTGAAACCCAAGATACTGCATTTGTCATAATCTCTCATGTGACACAGTTAGCCTGTGATCACACCTTGGTAGCAGAGCACCAAGCTACTTGTGTCAGTTGGTTCTGTGCTTGCCAACATCAGAGGCCAACTCAGGCTCACTTAAGTAAAAAAAAAAAAAAATTGAACTTACTAGGATATGCATGGGGAAGCACTCAGAATCCAAGGAGAAGTACAGAACCCAGCCCCAGCAAGGACAGGAAGTAAAGCACTTTGGGGTTTTTTTTGTTTTTTTTTTTTTGACTTTATGAAAATTTATTATAATTATTTTTTATTTACATAGGTTATTGGGGAACAGGTGGTATTTGGTTACATGAGTAAGTTCTTTAGTGGTGGTTTGTGAGATTTCCGTGCACCTATCACCCGAGCAGTATACACTGCACCCAATTTGTAGTCTTTATCCCTCACCCTCTTCCCACCCTTTCCCTAAGTCCCCAAAGTCCATTGTGCCATTCCTCTGCCTTTGCATCCTTATAGCTTATCTCCTACTTATGAGGGTGAACATATGATGTTTGGTTTTCCATTCCTGAGTTACTTCACTTAGAATAATAGTCTCCAGTCTCATCCAGGTTGCTGCAAATGCCATTAATTCATTTCTTTTTATGGCTGAGTGGTAAGAAATTAAAGCACTTTGAACCTAGACAGGGAGCGGGAGGTCCCTTGCTGCAAATCCCACTGTCAGGAGAAATCAGCTCCAACTATGTTCTGCCCTTAAATCACTCCATCCAAAGTTTACATTCCTGCGCGACGGTATCTAATTGACTCAGTATGAATCACTCACCATCCAAGGCAAAAGAAGGGCAGAATGTTTTCACTGATTCTCGTTAAGACCATATGCAATGAAGAATGGGCATTTTCTTGGAGAAAAATGTTGGGGTTTTTAAACTAAAAGAAAGGAGGTATTAAGTTACCCTGCCCAAAGTCAGGGCCACCAGCTCTGGGGCAGATTTAAAGATGAATGTGAGACTTGTGGACACCTGCCCCCTGACCCCGGCCTTCCTGAGATGATCAGCTGGACCACTGAGCATCCTCAAGACCTTGGCAGAGACTGATTCTAAGGTTAGGCGGGCCACAGAGATTGGGCTCAGAATGGAAACTGATCATCAAAGTGATCCTTAATTCTCGCATTAGATTTTTATCCAGACGTGGTGAGCAAAGTGGCTGGCCTACTCCTCTGGTTTATGTGGTAGGTCATAGATGGCACAGTGCCCGCTTAGCAGGCGTTTAAACAATCCCTTCTCATCTTTTTGGGGCTTTCTTGTTTGATTTTTTTTTAAAACTTTGTTCAATTCTCAGCAACTCGATTTTAAAGGTCATTATATTAACTGCAAAGATGAATCAAGGGATGAGGTCATTTCTTATCCAGGGAAACTCTTTAGTCTTGGATGCTGTCATCTTCATGCTCCAGAGATGCTGATCTGCGCTTTAAAAAGACAATTCTATTTCAACATAGTATTCTTTGGGGGGGAAAAGATGGCTTTCCTTTTCAAAACTCAGCTTTGCCATCTCATCAAAGGAAGCCTTTGTATCCACGTTTGTCTCGCTCATATCTGGGACAGCAGCTGCACACGCACAAGTCCTACTCCAGCTGAAGGGAGTCACGGACTTTATCGTAATCACCTTGTTGAAATATTTGGAATTGTATAGCAACAGCCAGGTTCTATGTTGCTGTAATTTATGACAAAGGCTCAAATAAATCCCCAGACACGGATTTTCTATGAAATCCTTCCTTGTGAAACTTTGTGGCACTGCAAAAATGAAAAGAAGATGGAAAGAAGAGAAAGGAGGAAACGAAAAAGTCCGCAAGATGTATATAAATCTCCGAGGATGCCGTTTCCATTCATCACCTTTACTGTAAAGACAGGGATTTTATTTGGACGGAAAAGGAATGAATCATAGGGTTTTAGAATCTAACGCGAAGCTTGCCGGAAGCATTTTCCTCTGATCTTTCTGCTTCCTCAAGATCATCTGAATATGGAGAGAGAAAGAGTGCAAAGAATTCTATCAGCCATAGAAGGTTCTGTGCTGGGATGGGCATCAGAGGATGGAGAGAGATCTCTTTTTTTGTGACTTTTACCTGGGACATTCATTGGCCCGTGAAGGTTTAGGGATACAATATAGTTGCATCAGAAGCACGTGTTAGAAATTTAAATTATACAATATGAGGTGAGCAGATGCAAGAACAAGAGAAAGAGAGAGTGGGGAAAGAGGGAGGGGATGAAGATGGAGAAGGAGGCAGGGGAAGGTGAGGACGAAACTTTGCAATCATATAGTTTATTTCAACCACCCTCCCACTCATAGCCTGAGAAAATCTGATTCTAGAGATCCCTTCGTTTGCTCTTTTGTCCCTCATACTATGAGCATCTACTTCTGCCAGGTGCCAGACAGCTGTTTGTATTCAGTATGATCCTTTAAACACACGTCAACCTCTTCATCAGATGCTCATCCCAAAACACAGTGGTCTGTTCAAGACAGAGGGAAATGGACTGTGTTGGACACATTGAGAGACTATCTGATTCTTCAAAGCATGGGTGACTTAAGAGGACTTTTAAGGAAAATTCTGACTATGTGGTTGTTTCTTTATGTGATAACTTTAGAATCTAATCTCCTTTTAAAGTTACTCTCTACTGGGATCTCTTCTAAGTGAGCAGTTAGGGGATGAAGTTTATGGTTAGGTCTAGATTTATTCATTAATTATTCACCAGATACACATGGAGAACCTCCTTTGTGCCAGGCATAGTGCTGAGCTAGGGCAGGATTATGTGGTGCTGCAAAGAGAAGTTTCCCACTGAACTTTGTATGCAATCACAAAGTTTAAAGAACCCTCAGAGGATATCATTTATCAAGAACAATGTTGAGCAACCTTTTATACACAAGCACTGCTTTGGGGAAAATAAACACATTTTACTCACCACGTTCTTTTGGTTCATGCATAGCGAAAGCAGTTTTATTGAGTTCCTTGGCTGGGAGGGAGGACATTCTCAAAACCCAGCTCACCTATTTGATGGAATAGAAGGCCATTGATTAAAAACTTCGCATTGCTTGTGGGCCACTAAAACGCAAATATTTGGGTATCTTTGGGAAGTAGTTCCATGGAGATAGTTTTCAGATTGTTCAGTTCAAAATTACGTGGTGGTCTGTGTCCCAAAGTTAAGGCAGAACACACGTGGCTTCCAGACGCTGGTGTTCATGGCAGAGGTAGTGAGTGGGAAGCTGTGCTTGGTTTCATTCTAGATCCTCTACAGCACAGTACACAATAACCCTCTTCTGGCTTAGGCATCTGTTTTATTTAGAGCCCTTGCGGTTGCAAACGCTGAAAGAAAAATACAATTGAAGGTACAGACTCTCACAAGAATTCAAAAGCCGAGGTGTTAGCATTAGGCATGGCAGAATTCATATGTTTAAGCCATGTCCTCGGTACCCCACTTTTCCCTTTACTCCATACTGCTTTCCTCTCTGGTGGCTTCACTCCCAAGCCAGGTGTGCTCTGTGTGTGTGCCAGAGCACACCACCCAGCCAGCAGAGCCAGGCTTACACCCTCCCAAATGTAAGTCCAGTAGGAAAGAGTTGCTTCCCTCTAGGCCATGTTTGCTCCAGGTTCGGAATTAGAGCTGATGGGCTCTGCCTAACCATGAATCCATCTCAATGGTCTGATTGGCCCTGATGGGTCCACTGGTCAAGGATGGGGCCAGATTAATGTAAAACATATGGACAGAGAGTGAGGATTACTGAATGAAGCCAGGTGATTCTGAAAATTCAAAGACTCTTCATCATCTTTTCTACCTAGCCATTCATCCATCTGTGTGTTCGTCCATCCATCTATGTGTTTGTCCATCCATCTGTCCCCCTACCTATCTACATATCCATCCATCTATCCATCCATCCATCCATCCATCCATCCATCCATCCATCCATCCATCTGTACACTCACCTATCTACATATCTATCCATCCACCCAACCACCTAGCCACTCAGATAACCAGGTAGCTAGTGACTGCCTGTCTGCTTCTTTACTGTAGAAAGCAATTATATGTTCAGAGCATGGCATATCTTAGGAGTCCTAAAACTCCTTTGTTAAAAGTAAATGAATAAATGAATTTAGCCTTATTCTTAATTTATACACATTGTGAAAAGGTGGATCACAACAGCTAATGCCAGAGCTGGGCTCTGCCCCCAGTCCGTGCAACTACAGGTTTCTCCGGAAGATGTTGCTTCAACAGGTGGGCAATAGGAGATTGCTGGCAAGGCAGATGTACATGAATTATTGCCAAAACGCAATGGCATTATACAAGGGTATACTTATCTGTAGTTTTGTTAACCAGTATTCATTTTCATCTCAGTATCATATCTATCTTTTCAGGAAACAAGTTAACTTTCACTATAAAGCTACATCTCAGAAATGAATGCAAATAACAATTTTAATGTCAAAACCAGGTCCATTTTTTATGGCTCTGAGCCCTAATCCATAAAGCTATTACCCAAACTACTGAAATATGCTCCAAGGATCGGCATCTTAATAAGGCTTTAGAAATTACCCCAGTATTTGTGGAGAGAATGAGGATGCAGGGCGTCTGAAACAGTTGCCATGAAAAATGCTTAAGTAGAGGTCAACGAAGTTTGAAGGTGTGGGAATGGTAGGTGGAGCGGTCAAACATGTCTTCACCTCCATCTTTGGTAATTTCTACATATATACGTGATGTTTTTCGGTCAAGTTCAGGTGTCTTATAAGCCCAAGACCATTTGATAAATGCCTTATTTAAATTATAGCTATGTTATTGTACTGTTTTGTGCCTACCAGTTCCAAGATATGGGTTCAGCATAAAATTTATGATTGACTATTTATTTCTTTACATTGTAAAATAATGGGAGTTGGGGCTCTTGGGTTCATTCATTTGCTCAACAAATATTAATTAAGCATATACTATGTGCCAGGCACTGCTCTGGGATACAAGAGTGAGCAAACCAGATACCAATCTTCTCCCTTGTGAAGCTTAGACAGTTCAGTGCCAGGTTCTGCCATGAAGGAAGGGTTAGTGCTTTGCACGCCATTTGCCTTCTGTGGGCATCTGTTTTCCTCTTTGTAATATACGAGGCAAGGGAACTCAACACCAAGCAAATGAAAGGAACTACTTACAAAACTAAGCTTGGGAAAAGGAAAAGTTACGGAGAACAGGTAACCTATGTCCACTGAGAAAGGTGTTCGGTTTAAGAGCAAGGATACTACTTGATACTACTTGATCTGCATGACTCTCAAGGACAGGATGAGGACAGCTAGACACTGAGATCAACCACATACAAGATGCTGAGGAGGGCTGGGTGCGGTGGTTCACGCCTGTAATCCCAGCACTTTTCGAGGTGGAGGCAGGTGGATCACTTGAGGTCAGGAGTTTGAAACCAGCCTGGCCAACCCCAGGCTGGTGAAACCCCATCTCAACTAACAAATACAAAAATTCACCAGGCTTGGTGGTACACGCCTGTAATCCTAGCTACTAGGAAGGCTGATACATGAGAATTGCTTGAACCTTGGAGGCAGAGGTTACAGTGAGCCAAGATCATGCCACTGCACTCCAGCCTAGGAAACAGAGCGAGACCCTGTCTCAAAAAAAAAAAAAAAAAAAAAAAAAATACTAAACAAACAAACAAAAAATAAGATGCTGAAGAGGTAGCAAGTCTCTTACCACTGAGAGTGTGCAAGAAAAGGCTGGAAGAGAACTTGGCAGGATATTGGAGAAGATGCAAGTATCAGCCTTCTAAAAACTCTTCAACGTATGAGTGCAATTAACATTACTATCTTCCATCTTGGTACTGCACCATGAGGACCTTGTGGCCTGCATGTTTGTGGCAATAGGAGAAGAGAAAGAAGGAGGAGACCTTAACTACCTTGGCCAGAAAGCGACACCTATCATTTCTGCTTACAGTCCATTCACCAGAATGAGTCTCATGGCCCCAAACTAATATACAGGAAGGCCAGGAAACATAAGTGAGAACATGGATATAAGGTAAGCACCATCTGTGAGATTTTGAAAATATGGAGACATAATAACACCTATTTCAGAGAGTTACTTTTAGAATTAAATAAGCTAATCCATTGTGTCATCTAGTAACTTAAAAAAAAAAAAAAAAGACCCTTTCTTTCATCCTCTTCCTCTTTTATTTGACTTCAAAGATCACCATATCACCTGTCTGGACCAATTGAAAAGATGCTCTATGGATCCCCTGGGAGAAGTCACTGATGAAAGGGATTGATCTTATATGGACATATCCCCACACATTGATGCCTAAAATTCCACCATTAGAGGCACCTTCTTGCCACGTTTCACATCTCTAGGCCTGGGGTAGGCAACGGATATGGAGGGTGGACGTGGAAATTCCAGGTGGGAAGCTGTCAGTGACAATTTCAGCCAGCCTGACCTTAAGGAGAACGGAGGTAGCGTAGCTCAGAAACCCACCACCCACGGGTTGTTGCTATATATGCAGTCAGAAAGGCTGTTTCACCTCAGTGGAGCAACCTAGGGGCAGGCTGTCCATCTGAATCTGAAATGAATTCAATTTAGCTTCATGTAATTGCTTATTTGATTCCTGACGATGACATGCAGTTAGGAGGTAAATTGACATTCTGTCATTTCTGTTCCAATGAACTAAACTCCAACAAGTTCCCTCCTAGGTACTTTGTGGCAGCCAGGCCACCTGCTCTTCTTCTGAAGAGAAATTAGCGAGCACAGGGAGCTTGGAAATACAGCATCCCGAGCCTGGTGCCTTTTTTTTTTAGAGAGAGTTGTGAGATGAATCACGTAGTCAGACAGTGGTACGCCTGAACTTCCTTTTCCCCCCAGCAAACACAATAGACCTCCTTTCAGAAAGCTTTGGGGTAGCTTTCTGCTTTAGAAATATGAATTCTCTCGCTTCTCATCCAAAGGTTATTTCTGTTCAAGGTCAATTTTGAAAAAATATTCAAACAATATAGGAGTCCGTTTTGAAAAAAGATTTCAAACAATTTTGGAGACATCTCCAACAAGTCATAAAAGACCTCACGCGTTCCAAGCACAGGAATAGATGTTTGTTTTGTCATGGCTACCCAGTGCCCTCTTTGGCCAAGCCTTTATATAACCACAGCATTCTGAATGGTGCCCACAAGGCTATGGGAAAAGGCAGTCCATTCAAACTAAGGGGAGGCCAGCCAGGCAGATGGGGCGGGGCTCGACAAGATGCTCAGAATGTGTTTGAAGGGTGAGCAAGAACCTTGGATTTTATCGACTAAAGACCCAAATTCTCAGGGGCGTAAATAGAGGGCCCAGATGTCAATATCCACAGACAGCAAGCCTTCTGTGTATACTGGACAGATGTCATTTACATGATCACCCCATGATATGGTGAGAAACAATATGAATGTTAAGCCATGCAGCAGTGCTTCTCCACAGGGGCAATTCGGCAATACAAAGACATTTCTGAGGACAGGCGCGGTGGCTCACGCCTGTAATCCCAACACTTTGGGAGGCCGAGGTGGGCAGATCACAAAGTCAAGAGATCGAGACCATTCTGGCCAACATGGTGAAACTCCGTCTCTACTAAAAATACCAAAAAAAGTAGGTGGGCGTGGTGGCGTGCACCTGTAATCCCAGCTACTTGGCAGGCTGAGGCAGGAGAACTACTTGAACCTGGGAGGTGGAGGTTGCAGTGAGCTGAGATTGTGCCACTGCACTCCAGCCTGGTGACAGAGTGAGACTCTGTCTCAGAAGAAAAAAAAAAAAGACATTTTTGATTGTCACAATGAGAGGGACACTACTGGCATTTAATGCGTGCAGGCCAGGGAGGCTGCTAAGCCTCCTGCAGGGCACAGGACGGCTTTCCACATGATGGAATGAACTGGTCCAGACTGTCGATAGTGCTGAGCTGGGAAAACCTGGTAGAGAGCAAGGGGCCAAGCACGTGATAGTGTCCACTTAGGAGAAGTGACGTCGGCTATGTTAGGAAAGACAGTTTCTGCTGGACTTGGGGCAAGTTCATGCTGTGTTGAGAAAGGTGAAATATTCTCCTTTGGGATCACAAATGTGATCACATTTCTTCTCTGTTTAAAATAATTCCACACTATATGAAAAAATCAGGCCAAGCACAGTGGCTCACATCTGTAATCCCAGCATGTTTGGAGGCCAAGATGGGAGGATTGCTTGAGACCAGGAGTTCAAGGTCAGCCTGGGCAACACAGTGAGACCCTATCTCTACCAAAAAAAAAAAAAAAATTAGCCAGGCATGGTGTTGCATGCCTATAGTGCCAACTCCTTGGGAGGCTGAGGCAGGAGGATCACTTGAGCCCAGGACTTTGAGGCTGCAGTGAGCTATGACTGTGCTACCGCACTCCAGCCTTGGGGACAGACTGAGACACTGTCTCCAAACAAAACAAAAACCATAAAAACCCATAATACCACCTTGTACCCTATAAATATATGCACCTGTAATTTCTCAATATATAATAAAAATGTATTTAAAAAAAGGGTTTTTATTTAACATTTAAAAACCCTGGGTCAGGCACAGTGGCTCACATCTGTAATTCCAGCACTTTGGGAGGCCACGGTGGGTGGATCACTTGAAGTCAGGAGTTTGAGATCAGTCTGGCCAACATGGTGAAACCCTGTCTCTACTAAAAATAGAAAAATTGGCCAGGCATAGTGGTGGGTGCCTGTAATCCCAGCTACTCAGGAGGGAGGCTGAGGCATGAGAATCGCTTGAACCCAGGAGGCGGAGGTTGCAGTGAGCCGAGATCACGCCTCTGCACTCCAGCCAGGGCAACAAGAGCAAAACTTCTTCTCAAAATAAAATAATAAAATAAAAACCCTGTATTGGTTTTCTATTGTTCCTAAGAAAAAGTCCAATCTGTATAACACAGTCCCCAAGGCCCTGTGTATATAGTTCCCTCATCTTCTGCAGGAAGGACAGGAAAACCAGAGCTTAGGAAAGGGACATTGATCTGAGCACCCTCCTTTCAATGTCAAGTTAATGGAAAAGGTTAGAAAAGGACACTTAAAAATAATCTGTCATTGCTATACTTGCAAACAATGGGGAAAAGAGGAAGTGGCGAGAAATGAATCTCTCATGTAGACTTCGTCCGTGAGGGTTCTTAGCAGATTGATCCTCAAAGAGCAACAAAGGTCTGATTTGTTGTTCAAATACTCAGATATAATGAAAACCAAAAAGAGGAGAATCATGCAGACATCCTTCCTCCTCCATCTTCTGTTTACAGTCAAATCCTTGTTTCCTCCATAGCAGCTCTTAGGACTCTGGGGAAGAAACGGCTGATGAAGAATTCTGGGACATTTGACTGCCGAGTCCCTAGTCCAGTACTGTTAAGAGTTATCCAGGAAAGATACAGGTCGCCCCTCCTAGCTCTGTTTTGGGTTTTGATTTGCTTCTCTCTGGCACAATGTCCTACGAAGACTGGACTACAGGCAGCCTGGTTTTATTGGGGTTCCACACCGCTCCACTCTAGTCCCTGGGCTCCCACGGCACTAGACTTCTCTTAGGACCTTGAGTATCACACTCCAACTTCCCACAAGTTCTTCCCACAGCTTGGATTTCAGCTTCTGCCCAGGTGTCTCCCCTTATACATCCACACACCCCACATTATTTACTCCTGTTCGTCTTTCTGATTGTTGCTCAAACATTTCTAGAGAGATTTTCCCGATGCTCCCCAACCTGGCTCAGTTTCCTTTATCTATACAGTCCCATGCCTTCCTTATCATACTTATATAATGACATATTCAGTAGGCTTGTGTATTTTTCCACCTTTTGATGGAGCTCCATGAGGCTAGGGACCAGGGCTGCCCTTATATTGCACTGTATGAAGGGATCTAGCAAAGGAGGCAGTTGGGGCCTAAAACTAGCCCTCAATTTGCTGGCCTGGTAAGCCTTGGCTGTTATACGACCTGTGGTATCCCCAGCACCTAGCACAGTGCCTGACTCAGAGCAGGTCCCCAGGAATTGTGGATTGATTGACACTGTCTGGCTAGGTCCCAGCACCATCCATCATGAGACAGAAAAGAAAAGCCGCTTCCCAAGCAGAGCAGCCTCCAAGGCCCACGCGGCCCACGGCACCTCCCCATCAGCATGCACATCATGCTGGCCAGCCATCAGCCAGGCTGCAATCTCAATAAATCAGGAGGCTGGGGCACCATTTCCCAGGGACCTGCCAGAGTGCCCCTGGGCGCCCAATGAGGCTGAGAGGCCTGCTGCTGGCCGTGGATCTTGGAACTCTCAAAAGCAATTGGTGAAAAACACCAATGGATTGTGAAAGAAGTCATCCCTCCTCCTTTCCTCTGTAGGTAGAGGTTGACAGTCACATCTAGTTTCAAGGTCTCTGTCTCTTTGCAGTTGTAGGTAAATACAATTATCTCTCGAAGTTTTCATTCCTCCATCTGTAAAATAGGTATGATATGCGTCCCTACCATCCAATGTGTGGAGACCACATAATGCTCTAATATACTAGGTTGGTGTGAAAGTAACTGCGCTTTTTTTTTTTCATAAAAGTGGCAAAACTGCAATTACTTTTGCATCAACCTAATAGTACATAGCACAGTATATACAATGTGTAATACAGTACACAGCACATTTTATATGTAAATTATATATATACATATAAATACACACCTACACACACACACACACACACACACGTGTATATAATGAAGCCTCTTCCTATAATGGCCCCAGATTGAGCCAAAGGAGATACATGGAATTAAACAATGAGGACAGAAATCTCCATCTAGGCTGTCTTCATTGTTCTGCTCACATTCCCCTACCCAGGCTTGCAACCTCCCGTGAGGCTGTCTGAGCCTGGACACACCTCTAGAATCTTCATTGCCAACAAAAGAAGAAAAAGGGAATAGGGGTATTTGTGTGGAATCTGAAAGAGACAAACACACTCCTTGTTCTTCTCAATACAGGTGTTTCCAAGGCTGCTAGAGAGACCCAGAGCTTACAGTTGTGATGACACAAAGGTATGTGATGTGGACAATGACCTGGGCCCCCAGACAAAACCATCCCTGTTTATCTGTTCCATAGAATGTTGTTCAACATCAGTTCTTGTCTGGTAGGGTTGAGGGGAGGGGAGAGAAGGTGCTAATGAATAAACATACAAAGTAGACAAATGTTTATCACTCCTTACTAGAATAAGATTCCATGCGTACAAAACCATATAAGCTGTCTATATGTGTGAGTACAGCTCTAGAAAGACAGAAATGATTGTACTGGATGCCAGCTTAAAGTTGGGAAATACCATTAGAAGAAATTTCAACTTGAGAATCTTGCATTTGATTGCCAAGTGTTTGGTTTTAACAAGAGTCTAAATGTGCTCACCCATTCATTCATCCCTCCCATAAATATTCCCTGCAGCCCATTATGCATTCGGCACTCTGCTAGGCTCTGGAAGACAGGCAGAATGACGGAAAGAATCATTTTCTAGAAATGACTAAATCCTGGTTAAAAGGGGGAAATATTGAAACTATTAGTGACAATATAATTTGTGCATTCCACTAGTACATGCAGAACAACTCCTGCATTTCAAGAATTATTCTAGACACTAGGGATACAGTAGCAAGCAAAATATAAAGATTTCTCTTTTTATGGAACTTGTGTTCTAGTGGGAGGAAAGTACACAATAAAAAAATAAGCAAATAAATGCATAATTCATACTAGCTAGTGATAAGCGCTTTTATTGTAAAGCAGGTAAAAGATGAAGAATGATGAGAAGAGGCTACTGTTTTAAATCAAGCAGCTGGGAAAAGTCGTTTGGAAGAGGTGACATTTGGGCAAAGAGCTGAATCAAATGAGGCAGTAAGTCATGGCAGGTGGAAGGGAGGTCTATTCCAGGCAGAGGGGAGCAAGTGAGCCACAGCCCTGATGAGCAGGGTACCTGGAATATTCCAGAAGCAGTGGGGGAAATGAGTGTGGCTGGAGCCCAGGGAGCAGTGGAGAGATACTGGGGAGAGCGGTGAGGCCAGATCATGTAACACTGCCGGCGTTGCTGAGCAGCCTTCAACAGGATGCAAGCACTGACAACAAAAGAATAGTTAACTCAGAAAAAAACCAAAATCAACACTAAAACCCAGCTGCTACGGTAATGGAATTGGGCAAGCAAAACTGACAGTTCATCATACACAGGAGCAAGACACCTGAGACATGGCTCACCCAGCAAGGTGGCTGCAGGGCTGCTTAGACTTGGAGAAGCAAGGGATTCCCTGTTATTTCTAGCTAATAGGAAGAGTCAGAGTGCAGAATGAAGATGTGCTCTGCTAGCCATCCCTAGTGAGCATCTCTCCTCCTTTTTGACTGCCCAGAACCTACCTATGCTGAGGGAATCCCCCTGGTCGCTGTTTCCACCTTTCCCTGCAGAAGCTGATACCACTTTTCCCAGCTTCCCTTGCAGCTAGGGTAAAAGCATGTGACCTCATTTCCACCAATCAGGTTTCTTGCTCCAGGCTTCACCATGGAAGCTGGCATTTTCCTCAATAGTGGCTTTCCTTCTGGAGGCTTTATGGGAGAATTCCTTCTTTGCTTCTTCATCTGCTGGTGGCTGCTGGCATCCCTTGAATTCTGGCTGCATCACTCTCATTGCTACCTGCATGGTCAGGCTTCCTTCTCTTCTGTGTGTCTTCTCTTCTGATGGTGCTAAGACTCTTTCTGTTTCACTTTTTTAAAACTCTCATTTTTGGCCGGGCGAGGTGGCTCAAGCCTGTAATCCCAGCACTTTGGGAGGCTGAGATGGGCGGATCACGAGGTCAAGCGATTGAGACCATCCTGGCTAACACGGTGAAACCCCGTCTCTACTAAAAAATACAAAAAACTAGCCAGGCGAGGTGGCGGGCGCCTGTAGTCCCAGCTGCTCGGGAGGCTGAGGCAGGAGAATGGCATGAACCCGCGAGGCGGAGCTTACAGTGAGCTGAGATCCGGCCACTGCACTCCAGCCTGGGCGACAGAGTGAGACTCCATCTCAAAAAAAAAAAAAAAAAAAACCTCTCATTTTTTTATTTAAAAAATATTTATTTTTATTTCAATAGTTTTGGGGAAACAGGTAGTGTTTGCTTGCATGGAAAAGTTCTTTAGTGGTGGGCTGGGTGTGGTGGCTCACGTCTGTAATCTCAGCACTTTGGGAGACCAAGGTGGGCAGATAACCTGAGGGGAGGAGTTCAAGACCAGCCTGGCCAACACGGTGAAACCCTATCTCTACTAAAAATACAAAACCAAACAACAACAACAACAACAAAAAGTTATCCAAGCGAGATTGCATGAACCTGTAATCACAGCTACTCAGGAGGCTGTGGCGCTAGAATTGCTTGAAACCTGGGAGGCAGAGGTTGCAGTGAGCTGAAATTGGGCCAATGCACTCTAGCCTGGGTGACACAACAAGACTCTGTCTCAAAAAAAAAAAAAAAAAAAAGAGAGAGAGAGAGAGAAAGAAAAGTTCTTTAGTAGGGATTTCTGAGAATTTTGTGCACCTGAGTAGTGTATCTGTCACCAGCATGTAGTCTTTTATCCCTCACTCCCCTCCCAATGTATGCCCAAGTCCCCAAAGTCCGCTCTATCATTTTTATGCTTTTGCATCCTCATAGCTTAGCTCCCACTTATGAGTAAGAACATACAATATTTGGTTTTCCATTCCCGAGTTACTTCACTTGAAATAATGGTCTCAAACTCCATCCAGATTGTTGTGAATGCCATTATTTTGTCCCTTTTTATGACTGAGTAGTATTCCACAGTATCTATATATACCACATTTTCTTTATCCACTTGTTGGTTGACAGGCATTTGAGCTGGTTTCATATTTTTGCAATTGTGAACTGTGCAGCTATAAACATGCATGTGCAAGTGTGTATATCCTATAATGACTTCTGCTTCACTCTTATAAGGACACTTGTCATTGGATTTAGGGTTCATGTGGATAATCCAGAATGATTTCCTCATCTCAAGACCTTTAAATTATTTCCATCTATAAAGATCCCATTTGCCAAATAAAGCCACATTTACAGATTTCAGGGATTAGGACATGGTCATATATTTTGGAGGCCACCGTTCCACCCCGTATGCCACCTCCTAGAGATCTAACTAACAGCTTTTTTTTTTTTTTTTTTTTTTTTTTCCTGAGATGGAGTCTCGCTCTGTCGCCCAGGCTGTAGCGCAGTGGCGTAATCTTGGCTCACTGCAACCTCTGCCTCCTAGGTTCAAGCGATTCTCCTGTCTCAGCCTCCCGAGTAGCTAGGAATACAGGCACCTGCCATCATGACCAGCTAATTTTTTGTATTTTTAGTAGAGACGAGGTTTCACTGTGTTAGCCAGGATGGTCTCGATCTCCTGATCTCGTGATCCGCCCGTCTCTGCCTCCCAGAGTGCTGGGATTATAGGCGTGAGCCACCGCACCTGGCCACTAATAACTTCTAATACTTTTTTATTCTTTTCATTGATACCAGCCTGAATTGGTTTGTTTTTTGTCAAACAGAAGCTTGACATGGACCCCACCCTATCTCTATATTCCTGGCCACCAAAGAGGACTAGATGTCTGGAATGCAGCCCTGCTTGGGGGCATAAGTGTGAGACTTTGGTTCCAGCTGATATGCACAACTGTCTGCCTTCCTGTCTGCTCACTTTGACTCCTGCCTCGTAGTAAAAGAACGGAACTCCCATGTCAGAAGCTCTGTGGTTGAGACATTTTCTCTTAGGTTAAAACATGTCTTCTGGCCCTAAGAGACTGGGATGTGAAACCCACCACAAAGAGTGGAGGGAAGCTGGCTGGGTGGTCAGCCTCGCCACATCAACTATTTATGACTTTGTTAAAAAAATGAAAACCAGAGCAAACTCACCCACAGAAACCTACAGAACATGCATGAGCCTTTAGAAAACTTCAGGAGAGACAGTGGTATCTCCTAACCTCTCTCACCAGCAGTGTCGGTGCGTGGGGGTGAGAATGGAACTCTCCAAGGGAAACTTTCCATGAATAGTTGGAGCCTATTATGAACAAGAAAACAACAATATGACAAACACAAGAAGCAATAGCTCATGGTGGTCACACCCATGTGCTTCAGAGCCGGAGAGATACAGGTAGAAACCTGAAACCTGGTACCACTGCTTACCATCTGTGTGATCTTGAGGGTTTTTTAAAAAAACCTGTCTGAGCGTCAGTTTCCTCATCCTTGAAGGATATTAATGCCTGCTTTGTTTTTTTTTTTTTGTCTGTTTTGTGAGGATTAAATAGATTCAATAAAGCTCTTAGCTTAGTATTGGCGTATGTGAATATGTGAAGACATCTTACATTCCTTTGCCGCTATTGTCATCCCTCTTATCTAAATAGCATCATCTCGAATTCAGTTAAATCTATGGACATATTGTCTCCTATTGCATGTGCTGTACTCCACAGTGTCTGGCACATGATAGGTGCTCCATGAATTTTTGGTTTACAAAGCTGTAGTGTTTTGATGGGTGTGTAATCAGAGTTTAATGGACCAGAAGGTGACAAAATTCAATTGATTCTCCTAGACATGGTGCCGTATTTCTCTGGCTCCATTCTAACTACAATGGCAGTAATTTCAATCTCCACCTAAATAAAGCTCATCACTATCACTCCCCATGATGTCTGGGAGGCCCTAGGGCAATGTCTAGCCTGTTCTTGCATTTCTGGTGTGTTTCGGCATCAGTGACACCTGTCATTCTCTTTCTGCTCTGCACTGCCCCCTATGGATGAGGATACCACCAGTGAAGAGTTATGAGATGAGGTTGAACCACTGTGATATTCCAAAACATTCCCATTGAACCAAATATCACTGAGCTCTGTGACCCTGGCTGGCTAAGTCACAGAATCTTTTTTTACTTTTTATGTTTGTGTGTGTGTGATGGAGTCTCACTCTGTCACCCAGGCTGAAGTGCAGTGGTGCAATCTTGGCTCACTGCAATCTCCACCTCTGGGGTTCAAGCAGTTCTTCTGCCTCAGCCTCCTGAGTAGCTGGGATTACAGGTGCGCACCACCATGCCCGGCTAATTTTTATATTTTTAGTAGAGACGAGGTTTCACCATGTTGATCAGGCTGGTCTCGAACTTCTGACCTCGTGATCCGCCAGCCTTGGCTTCCCAAAGTGCTGGGATTACAGGCGTGAGCCACCGCGCCTGGCCATCACACAATCTTTTTAAGTCTGAGTTTCATCATCTACAAAATGGGTCAAATATATCTTCCTCATAGTGATAATGATTAAATGAAATAATGAAAACAAAGGGAATAGCCTGGCATGCATTAGGTACTAAATAAACGCCAACTATCATTTTTATTTCCTTGGTGAATTAT
Source organism: Theropithecus gelada (assembly GCF_003255815.1). Taxonomy (NCBI): domain Eukaryota; kingdom Metazoa; phylum Chordata; class Mammalia; order Primates; family Cercopithecidae; genus Theropithecus; species Theropithecus gelada. The sequence continues at coordinate 65,974,058 of NC_037688.1, forward strand.
TTTCCTATAATTCACCACCATCCTATAATGGATATAGCTATCCTATAATGGCTATACCACCCCACATGCCAATAATGACTTTTGGTAGATATGCCACATCTACTCAGATATTTGGGGGTAGTGGGAGAGTTAGCCGATGTGAGAGAAGGTGGGGACAGAGACTTTCCATTATAGCATCTCAGAGGAATAAAATAGTAACCATCAGAAACATGATGCTTTAGAAATCAGCTACAGAACCAGTTATATGGATTGTGAAGTTTTAACTCCAGCACTGTCATTTGTTAGCAAATGCCCTTGGGTAAGTTCTTTACTCTTTCAGTGTCTCAGTTTTTAAATCTGCAAACAGGGATAATAATACCTATTTCACAGGACTGCAAGGATGATCGAATAAGTTCGTTCATGTCAAGCACTCAACATGACTTCTAGCATGTAATAATTAATCAATAAATATTGACTATTATTAGTTTCCCAATGAATCAATCAAGAACGTAAGTTTTTAAAAAATACGTCAGTGCCACTTTGTGGATAGATCTGCCCTTACTATGTCCAAGGGATCTATGTGCCTTCAAATGTTTGAATCACATTTCACCTAGATGCTCAGATATGCAGAAATTCTAAGGATAAACCACCTAAAACTACTGCTACATGTACAGACCTATGTACAAAGGGCTAACACATTGAGCTGGGCTTTCTTCTTTATTGGAACGCATCCATGTCTGCTGATGAGAATTTTCTACCTGAAAGGGTTCATGCAAGTGGAAGATTCTACAGACCATTCGTGAAATCTTGTGTCCACCACCCAGACCTGGGAAGTTCAACAATGTAACGGCTTCTGCCTGGACATTTCATGGAATGGTCAAGGAAATGAAGGGGTTTGTCAGGGGTGTTTGGTTGCAAGCCCAAGAAACTGACTCAAATCAGATAAAGCTTTATTGGAAGTACTGAAGAGCATTTCCTGGAGCACACAGACAGATAGTATAGCTGGGCTCACAGGGGCTGGAATCAGAAACTGGACCTGTTAGGGTCCAAAGCAACTCTTCCCTCTCTCTGCTCTGGTGCTTTCAGCCAGTTCGCGCCATTTCTTCCTTTGCAGAGTGGCCTTTTCTGCCTCTCTTTCTCACAACCCAAAGACCCAAAGGTGGTCACCCCATTTTTATTTATGTCCTCTCAGTACTAGTGCCCAAAACAAACTGGCAAGAACAACCAAGTCCAACTCCAAATTCCCAGGGGAAATGATTGGCCGGGAAAAGAGGCCAAAAACATGTCATGACTGACAAAGACTCAGTCTGTGGAAGGACCACTTGACAAAGATCTAAGTCAGAATCCTCTGGGGCATTCAGCTGGCCATTGGCTATTTCAGGTTGGTGCACTGTCTTCTGCTTCTTGATGTCTAAGTCTCGGAGAAGGACCAGGTGGCCCATTGGCTCGTGGGGCTCCATTTACCCTTCTGCATTTCTCCAAAAGGTCAACCTCTTTTGCTGCACCAGAGGCTCTGCTCATACCCTTCCCTCTACTTTGAACACTTTTCCCTGCACCCTCTCGTCCTACACTTTTGCATACCTGGCTCCTCCTCATCTCTCAGGTCTCACGTTAATTTCACCTCCATGGAGACACTGCTCTCCACGCCCTACATTTATAACCTTCTCTGGCGCTCTACATCCCCTGTATGTTCCCTTTATGGAACTAACACAGTCAGAATTAAATGCTTATAATAGTAGCTAACACCCACATGATATTTCCTATGTGCTGGATATTTTCATAAGAGCTTTGTACATGTGAATTTTTTAAATTCATCAACAAATGGCCCGGCATGATGACTCACACCTGTAATCCCAGCACTTTGGGAGGCCAAGTCAAGGGGATCACTTGAGCTCAGGAGATGGAGACCAGCCTGGCTAACATAGTGAAACCCCTTCTCTACCAAAAATATACAAAAATTAGCTGGGTGTAATGGTGCGTGCCTATGGTCCCAGCTACTGGGGAGGCTGAGGTGGGAGAATCACTTGAACCTGGGAGGTGGAGATGGCAGTGAGCTGAGATCATGCCACTGCCTTCCAGCCTGGGTGACAGAGTGAGACCCTGTCTCAAAACAAAACAAAACAAAACAGCAAAGCTATGGAATACGCATTCTTAGTCTCTCTTGTTCCACAAATGAGAAAACTAGGGCACAGAGAGGCTAGGTAACTTGCCCAAGATCACTCACCAAAGGGTCTAGTTCCGTCGTCTGCACTGTAAGCCTCTGCTGCCTCTTGACCCCAACAACATTCTACAGCTTATGGGATTGATTTGTTATTTTATGTCTGCCTCTTCTACTGGAGTTTAGGCTCTGTGTAGTCAGGGACTGCACTGATTAGGCCCACTGTGCATCTTCGCTGCTTATCAGACTACCTGGCCCTTAGAAAATATTTGCCAGATGAATGAGCACATGAAAATAAGAGTATATTAACTCCCTCAAAAAAGAACAACCCAGATCCCTGCCTGAGTGAGAACAGGGAGGCAGGTAAGGTAACTCTCCCAGGACTTTAAGGGGGTGTATGTGGGATTCAAGAGAGGAAGCTTTTCCAAAAATAGCAGCAGGAGAGGACTGGGAGGAGAAGAGATCCTTCTCATGGCATAGCTCGCTTTCTCCTGCTGCTGCTGCTGCCGCTGCTGCTGTCATCTCTGCCCTGTGGTCCCCTTCCGCCCAGTCTCAGGTTGCCAATCTGAGCTTAATGGACCTGCTTTCATGCCCTGAGAGGCGGGAGCAGCTGGCGTTAATAAATGGAGAGCCCTTCAAGAAATAACTGAGTAGAGGCTCCTGAGATGTCCTGAGCTTAGGCATGAGGCACTGATGGTGGCTCCCTCTTGACCTGGATTGTTTGTGGCAGGAAGAACAAAGAGGTTAGGGGTGGAGGAAATGAGGAGGGGTCTGGGGAGGGGGTTCCACCTCCAAATGTATCCAGAATCCTATTCTTTCTCATTTCCTCCACCTCTATCACCTGGGCCCCAGCCACCTGGGACTGCAACGGCCTCCTAACTGCTCCCCCAGCTTTCAAGCACCAGCTCCCACCGCCAACTCTGCTATCTTCTCAACTCAGCCACCAGAGCCACCCTGTTAGAACCCAGAGACCCCCAGTTCATGTTGCTTCTCTGCTCAGAGCCCTCCAGGGCACCATGGAATTCAAGGCAAAAGCCAAAGTCCTGGCCAGGTGTGGTGGCTCACACCTGTAATCCCAGCACTTTGGGAGGCTGAGGTGGGCGGATCACAAGGTCAGGAGATGGAGACCATCCTGGCCAACATGGTGAAACCCCGTCTCTACTAAAAATACAAAAAGTAGCTGGGCGTGGTGGTGCTCACCTGTAGTCTCAGCTACTCGGGAGGCTGAGGCAGGAGAGTCGCTTGAACCCAGGAGGCAGAGGTTGCCATGAGCCGAGATCGTGCCGCTGCACTCCAGCCTGGCAACAGAGAGAGAGACTCCGTCCAAAAAAAAAAAAAAAAAAAGAAGAAAGAAAGAGAAAAAAAGAAAAGAAAAGCCAAAGTCCCTGCAATGGGGCAAAGTCCCTACATGATCCTAGGTGATCTGGCTCCCAGCCCTCCTCCCACCTCATTCTCTCCCTAACACAGCCGTCACCTCCCACCTGCCTTGATGCTCCTTGAATGTTCACCGAATGCACGCACGAGTCATGGCCCTATCACCAGGCCCTTGCTCCAACTGTTCCCACTACATGCAACGCTTTTCTCCAGAAATCTGCTTCTTCAAATGCCTCACCTTCTTCAAGCCTGTGTTCTGAATGAGGCCTCATTGTCCCATGAATGGGACTTAGTGTCACTGCCTGCACCTGCATGAAAACAACCTGATGCACAGAGAGTGATGGAGAGGAGTGTATTCTAGCTGGGCAAAGGCAGGGTGGCAGGAGAGCCACAGATATACCACTGTGGTCAGAGCCAGAGGACCCCTGCCACTGCTGGAGTGAGAACATGAGTAATGAGGTCAAAGGGAAATTAAGTGACTTTTTTCCCCCGTTTTCCAAGAATCACTAACTTTTTCTTTTTCTTTGAGATAGAGTCTCCCTCTTTCGCCTAGGCTAGAGTGCAGTGGCGCTGTCTTGGCTCACTGCAACCTCCACCTCCCAGCTTCATGCGATTCTCTTACCTCAGCCTCCCTAGTAGCTGAGACTACAGGCACACACCACCATACCTGGCTAACTTTTGTATTTTTAGTAGAAATGTGGTTTCACCATGTTGGCCAGGCTGGTCTCGAACTCCTGACCTCAAGTGATCTGCCCACCTGGGCCTCCCAAAGTGCTGGGATTAAAGGCGGAACTGCTGTGCCAGGCCCGAAATCACTAACTTTCATTGTTAATTCTCACATGGTAGATACAATGATGCAATTTATATATATTTTTATTTTCATGGAAAAAGGCTCTAATAGGAAATATATAAAGAATATAAATACATAAAGAAAATGTGGGAATCTCGATCCCATTCACACTAGTTCCTCCCAGGAGATAATCACTGGTCTTGCTTGGCATAGATCCTTTATCAGCGCATTTGCAGGCACAGGTGTTTTTTTCTACCATAAATAAATGGAATCAGACTCTATGTATTGTTCTGCAATTTGCTTTTTTTTATTTTAACTTAGCATTTCTGGGAGATTTCTGTGGCACTCCATAGAGGTCTGTCTCATTTTTATAATAGCTTCCTATTATTCCACGATGCGGATGAAGTGTAATTTATTTAACTTTTCCACTATTAATGGACATTTATATCCATTTGAATTTTTACCTCCTTCTGTGATTCATGGGCTCCAATAGCTCCACTAATGTCAAGCTTTACAACGCTGCGGTATAAATGACCACATTTTTCTCTCACTGAATTTGTAAATGTCTTATCAACAGCAGCACGGCGGTAGATGTGTGAGTTGGCTGCAGATGCCACGTGCGTGGGCCACGGCCGTTCCTTCTGGAGGTGGATGCTGGCTGCGGTTTGCCTGCTGTGTTCAGTGGGGAAGAGAAAGGTCCCAGAAGAGGGCCCCTTCTCCATCTCAAACGCCCCCCGTTTCCCCGGCCATTCCTCTCCTCTCTTAGGCATGGTAAGGAGGCCAGCACAGTTCCTAGGATTCCAGGTCAAAGCGCATCCTGCTTTTGACCCAAGAACCCTATCCCATTACAAATGGAATCTCAATTAATTTTACACTTGTGTTTGAGTATTTCCCTCAATGATTTTGTAAGCCTACTCTGTATGAATTTGTGATTTCCTGCCCTCTCTAGTTACATGTCTCTGTCAATCCCTGTTTCTGTCTGTCTGTCTCCCTCTTCTCTCCTCCATCCTAAGATACAGAATCCTATCCTCTGTAGGCAATCAATATATCCTTATTAATGATTATCAGCAACAAAGCTGGGAGTGAGGAAGTGGTACATAGCAACTCTGGGAAAATGAGGTGAGAATTCATTACTCAACATTTCCTGGATGCCTCATCCAAGATCTCATGCCCGAGAGAGCACTCACTACCATCTTAGTGATTCTAAGATGCTACCCTTATCATGGAACATTTCTAAAGCCAGCATGGGTTCTATGATAAAAGTTTACATTTAATATGGCACTTTTTAAATAACCAAGGGCATTTTATACTGCTTCTTTATAATGCCTCTTAAATTCCTCTAAGAATGACTCATTAGACCCTGACCCTAGGAACGGAGTAAAGGAGGGCTACAAAGGAAATGTTGAAGGATACCAAGAAGCCAGCTGTAGGGTTCCCCCTCTCCAATGCCCTCATGCCCATGATGTCTGAAAAGTCCACCATTCAGACTCTTTCCGAGGAGCCTAAGATGCCTTGGGCTCCAGAGGTGGTCCCCTGGTCTGGTGAACCTCAGCATCTGCTCCTGTTGGCTGGAGTGATTGATCCAGGGATAGGAACATAACCACTGGGAATCCTTCTTAGAAAGACCTTAGAACAATTAGAAAAGACCCTCCTCCCTTTGGTTGGTAACAAGCCAATAAAAGATCAGAGACGGAGGGCGTCATCTTTGCCTTCACATGAAAAGACCTCATCGTGCCTGTAATCCCAGCACTATGGGAGGCTGAGGCTGGAGGACCACTTGAGCCCAGGAGTTTGAGACCAGCCTAGAAAACATAGCAAGACTCCCATCTCTACAAAAATTTTAAAAAATCAGCTGTTCATAGGACACATTTCTGTAGTCCTGGCTACTCTGAAGGCTGAGACAGGAGGATTGCTTGAGCCCAGGAGGCTGAGGCTGCAGTGAGCTATGATCGCGCCACTGTATTCTAGCCCTGGCAACACAGGGAGAGACCCTGCTTCAAAACGAAAAAAGAACAGAACTCATTGGAGATGAGCTGACCCAGGAAGGTAGAATCCAAAGACAGAGAGAGGGAATTCTCCAGGTCCCCATGGATCATCTGAATCCAGCCCCTCACACCCTGGACCCCTTCTTTCAGACACCCCACACATCCTATTGACCACCTCCCTCAGGATATTTTCAAATGTTTTCCTTCATTTCTGGAGTGTTCCAGAAATACTAGCTAACATGCCCCACTGTTAGTTAACAAATCCATGAGCCCTGAACTCAAAGCCCTAAGCTCGATGATCTAGGGAGGTCTTCCTGACACCATCCCAGGCAGATCCTCCTGCCTGCTGGCCATTCTTAGCACTCTCTGTATCCCTTTCCTATAGCATTGTCCCCATTTGTAAGGACACTTGTATGTGTGTATGTGATGGTCTGGTTAATGTCCTTCCGTACTAGACTGTAAGCTCCCCAAGGGTAAAGTCTGTCTCTGTTCATCATTCTCTCCCCAGTGCCTCTTGAAAGCTTGGCATTTTGTAGGTAAATATTTGCAAATAAAGGAATCAGGGTCTCATCTGGGTTGAGGTCAACTGATCAAAGCTCAGACTCTAACTCAGACTCCTGGTTTGTAAGACTGACTAGCTGAGATCTTGGGGAAGTCACCCACACTTGTGAGCCTCAGTCTCCTCCTCTGTGAAATGCGACTAATACTGGTACATCCCAGGGATGCTGCAAGGATTGCATGAGCTATTATGGGTAAAGTACTGAGAATGCGACACAGTGCACAGTCAACATGGAGCAAAAGCGAGCTGTGTTTATTCTTCTAAGGGCCCTTTTAGCTGCTGCTGCTACAGTTAACAGTGAAAGATCCAAGCAAGGACTGATGTTTTACTCTGGGCTTTGGATTTCTCGGGATGATGTGTTCTCTCCTGTCTCCAAGCCAGGTATTGAAATGAGGGGTGGGGGGAACAAAACAACTGCCAAAACTCTGGAGGGATGCTGGGTGGTTTTGCCTAGATTTGGAGCCCATCACAGCCTAAGGATCCATGGAACAGCTATGTTCACTGAAACATCACATGGCATCTAGAGGGTCCTTGAATGGCACACTTGTCACAACTTTATGTGCTCAAACACAGTCATTGGAGGATCTTCTAAAAGTGCCAATTCTAGATCTAGAGCAGGGCTAAGATTTTGCATTGCCAACGGGTGCCCAGGAGAAGCGTGTGCTGGTCCGTGGACCACACTTTGAGTCATCAGGCAGATGTACGCTGAAAAGCACTCCCATCGTGCCGAGGAAGGTGACTGGCTCGAGTGACCCTGCACTATTTGAAAGAGTGGGTGCCTGAAGAGGAAAGAAAACAACCTGAAATGGAAATAAATACTGTGCACCACAATCTCATTAATGTCTAAAATTAGATTAACATAATTAAAAATTTAAAAGCTAGATTAAAGCATGTCAGCCTGAAATCGAGTGCTGAATTATGCCACAGCTATCTTTGCCTTTTCCTTAACGGTTTGTGCTAATGGGTAATTCAACGACTACTGGGTTACATGTTGTTCTTTGTGATTTTTAATTATCACCAAACACATGCAATTGACCCTATTTCTGAGGAGATGGCTCTCCCAGGACATGGCTACCATGACACTCCAAAAATGTAAAAGCATGCTCAACTTTGGACCCTCTCCTCTGACTGCCAAGTGGACTTCCTTGGGGAAAGAAAAGATGCTTAGTTACTCTCCAGATGGTAGGCATGCACCTTACATGTGTCATGCCAATCACAGTGAGTGGCACAAATATTATTGAGGTTCCCATTTTAAAAAATCATTATTATTATTGAGATGGATTTTCGCTCTGTCGCCCAGGCTGGAGTGCAGTGGTGTGATCTCAGCTTACTGTAATTTCTCGGGTTTAAGCGATTCTCCTACCTCAGCCTCCCGAGTAGCTGGGATTACAGGCATGTCCACCACGCCCGGCTAAGTTTTATATTTTCAGTAGAGACGCAGTTTCACCATGTTGGCTAGGCTGGTCTCAAACTCCTGACCTTAAGTGATCCTCCTGCCTCAGCCTCCCAAAGTGCTGAGATTACAGGTATGAGCCACCATGCCTGGCCTGAGGTTCCCACTTTATAAGTAAAGAAACTGAGGTTCAGAGAGGTACAGTAAGCTGTTTGAGGTCACACAGCTAATTAGTGGAAGAGAGCTGGGATCCTAACACAGTTCTGTTTGACTTCAAAGCATCCATATTCTTTTCATGACCTCTCTGAAGAAAAAACCATCACATGGTTCCATTTAAGAGGTGCATGCATATGCACGTGTGTGCAGGCAGAACAGTGGTGCTGCCAAGAGAAATGGAGACAGAGTAAACATCTAATCACAAAATGTCTATCTCTTTGTTTTTGCTCAGGTTGTCATACTGAACCCATTACCACTGATATAACTTACTATATATTTGAACATAATTGGACTAAGTGATCTGTTCCCTTGCCAGATTCACAAAGCAATTATTAGCTCAGGCTTCTGGTCCTGGAGTCATTAAGTCTGTTCTCATCCACCAAGAGATTAGGTTCCTGAGGGTGAATATCACCTTGGAGACATTTCATATTGCCATGGTTTTAACACTAACACGGGTACGGTTGTCCCCTTCCTGGAATAGGTGGACAAAAGAAGGCAAAGTGGGGCTGGGGCTCCATGGAGCTAGGCACGGGTCATCATGGCCATGCGTTCATGGGATATGTCCGCACCCCTGCCAAGCTTCTCTCTTAAGCCCCAAGACTTGTGGTTTGGCCAAAACATCTCCCTGTAAATCTGATTTCCTTCCAGGAAGTGAGATATTTTGAAAGAGTCTTGGGAGTGAATTTGCCTAACCTAAGTTACACTGGGAGGACATTGTGGCAGGTAAAGGCTGCTTGCGAAAGGGCTGTTGCTTTGAACTGCAGACTGCTGTTCTCATCTAGTTACGTAAGCCTGAGAGCTATGTCTGCTTTTTTATTTTCTTTCTTTTTTCTTTTTTTGTTGTTGTTGTTGAGACAGAGTTTCGCTCGTTGCCCGGGCTGGAGTGCAATGGCGCGATCTCGGCTCACCGCAACCTCCGCCTCCCAGGTTCAAGCGATTCTCCTGCCTCAGCCTCCCTAGTAGCTGGGATTACAGGCATGTGCCACCATGCCCGACTAATTTTGCATTTTTTTAGTAGAGACGGGGTTTCTCCATGTTGGTCAGGTTGGTCTCGAACTCCTGAATTCAGGTGATCTGCCTGCCTTGGCCTCCCAAAGTGCTGGGATTACAGGCGTGAGCCACCATGCCTGGCCCTATGTCTACTCTTTTTGTTTTAGAAGTATTTACTGAGGACCTACTGGGTGCTGGCTAGTCTTCTAGATGCTGAGACTAGAGCAGTGAACAAAATTTGGAGGCTGTAGGGGGATATATTAAAAATACAGCCAAAATGTAAAATGGTTCAGCCTCTGTGGAAAACACATCTGTAGTTTCTTAAAAAGTTAAACCAAATTACTATATGACCCAGCAACTCCATTCTTCAAAGTATTGAAAATGGATACTCAAACAAATGGTATACACAAGTTCACAGTGGCATTATTCACAATAGTCCACAAGGTGGAAGGAATTCAAATGTTCATCAGCAGATTAACCAATGTGTAAAATGCTGTATATCCATACAATGAAATATTATTTGGCCATGAATAGGAACAGCATTCTGACACACGCTACAAGATGTATGAACCTTGAAAACATCATGCTAAGTGAAAGAAGCCGGATGTAAAAGGTCATGTATTATATGATTCCATTTACATGAAAATATTCAGAATAGGTAAATCCATAGAGTCAGAAAGCAGATTGGTGGTTGCTGGGGGCTGATGGGGGGGGGATGAGGACAGACTGTGTCATGGGTATGGGGTTTTCTTTTGGAATGATGAAAGCATCTTGTAACTAGATAGCAGTGGTGAGTGTGCAAAATTGTGAATGGACTCAATGCCACTGAATTGTACACTGAAAATGGTTATTTTTGGTAATGTGAATTTCACTTCAATTTACAAAAATGGAGATTAATAAAATTATTTCCAATAATAAGAATTAATAGGAAAATTATAAAGGGTAATGAGGTGAAGGGTCGACAGGCAAAGTTGGTGAAATGATCAAAGAGGAAATGCACCAGGGGGTGACACTGAGGAGATATTGATTACCCATGGGAGAAAACCTTACAGGGATTGTAGCAGAGCTTTGCAGGCAGGAGGAAGAACAAGAACAAAGGTTGGGAGGCAAGTGTGAGCTGGGCCAATTGGATGCCAGCATAGTGACTAAAGGTGGATGTGACAAGAACCCATAATGTGAGGTAGGCTGGATCCTGGAAAGTTTCCCTGACAGGTCAGAAACTTGTATAAATATTTGAACTCAAATCTCAGGGGAAGCCACTGGAGAGTTACAACCAGGGAACATATACTGATTTGCATTTTAAAAAATTGATGTAGGGCTGGGCGTGGTGGCTCACACCTGTAATCCCAGCACTTTTGGAGGCTGAGGCGGGTGGATCACTTGACCAGCCTGGCCAATACGGCGAAACCCCATCTCTACTAAAAATACAAAAAAATTAGCCGAGCCTGATGGTGGGCGCCTGTAATTCCAGCTACTTAGGAGGCTGAGGCAGGAGAATCACTTGAATCTGGGAGGCAGAGGTTGCAATGAGCTGGGATCGTGCCATTGTACTCCAGCCTGGGCAACAGAGTGAGACCCTATCTTAAAAAAAAAAAAAAGCAAAAACAAATTGATGGAAATTTCACATAACATAAAATTAAACATGCTGAAGTAGACAATTCAGTGGGCTTTAGCTCATTCCCAATGTTATACAACTAAACCCTCTCTTGTTCCAGGACATTTTCATCAGCTCAAAAGGAGACTCTGTATTCATAGCTAATCACCCCTCATTCCCTGTGCCCCAGCTAACTAACAACTAATCTGCTTTCCTTCTCAATGGATTTCCATATTTGGGGTGTTTTCAAAGTTAATTATTTATTTTTGAGACAGGGTCTCGTTCTGCTGCCTAGGCTGGAATGCAGTGGCGTGATCTTGGCTTACTGCAACCTCTGCCTCCCAGGCTCAAGCAATTCTCCCACCTCAGCCTCCCAAGTAGCTGGGACTACGGGCATGCGCCACCATGCCTGGCTAATTTTTTGTAGAGACAGGGTTTTGCCACGTTGCTCAGGCTAGTCTTGAACTCCTGAGCTCAAGCGACCCATCCACCTCGACCTCCGAAAGTGCTGGGATTACAGGCATGCACCACCAGGCCTGGCTAATTTTGTATGATAATGGAAATTTTGTTACTCCACAAAACATACCAACGATTGAGCAAAGGCTGTCCAAAAAATTGTTCCCATCCCTAGGACTCAAATCTCCCCACTATCTTTCACTTCAAAGTCAGACCACAGCTGTCTTTGTACAATTTTTTTGCAACATTTAGAATTTTTCCACATCTAGAATTTCTCAGGTTAGGTGATTCTTTAAACAATCGTGCATCTATCCGCTTCCATCGACATTCCCCCGTCTACTTCTGCAGATGAAGTCTCAACCATTGTCACCTCCTCCCCAGGCAATGGCAGTACGTAGGAATGTAAAACGGAGCAGCCACTGTGGAAAATAGTTCAGCGGTTTCTCAAAAAGTTAAGGAATGATCACAGAGCCTAGCAATTCTGCTCCCAAGTAGATGCCCAAAAGAACTGAAAACAAGTGTTTAAACAAATACTCTTACAAAAATGTTTATGACAGCACTAGTTATAAAGACCAAAAGGTGGAAACAACCAAAATGTCCATCAACAGATGAATGAAGAAAACATGGTATATCAATACAATGGAATATTATTCAGCCATAAAAAGGAATGATAAACTGATACATGCTTCAATGTGGGTGAAACTTGACACCAGTCTGCTAATGGAAAGAACTCAGACACAAAGTCATATATGGTATGATGCCATTTATATAGAACATCCAGGCCAGGAAGACCACTCCATCTCAAAAAAAAAAAAGAAAAAAGAAAGAAAGAAAATTTCCTTGCCAGTTAGCTTGAAAATCTCTCTTGGGGCCCAAATTGGCTTTGTTTAGGAAGACCCTTTGATGAGTATCTGGGAGGAAAAGGAAACCCTGAAGTCATCTGTCAGTTAAAAACAAAGTCGAGGAAAATCAGTTTTAATGGTATTCCAGGATTTCCCCTAGTAGGGAGAAAAGAAAGAAGAGAGAGGAGGTGAGAGAGGCATCCAATGACAAAATGTGGCTGCCCGAGGGCCATTAGCCAGTGAAGAATTTCTGGTGAACTTTGTTGACTCCTCTGGCTTCAATCCTTTCCCTGTGAAAAGATGGGAAAACTCACTCCCAGAGCAACAAAATGCTTGCAAAAAGAGGATAATGGCAAGCAGGGCGCGATGGCTCACGCCTGTAATCCCAGCACTTTGGGAGGCCGTGGCAGGCGGATCACAAGGTCAAGAGATAGAGACCATCCTGGCCAACATGGTGAAACCCTGTCTCTACTAAAAATATAAAAATTAGCTAGATGTGGTGGTGGGCGCCTGTAGTCCCAGCTACTCAGGAGGCTGGGGCAGGAGAATTGCTTGAACCAAGGAGGCAGAGGTTGCAGTGAGCCGAAATCATGCCACTGCACTCTAGCCTGGTGACAAAGTGAGACTCCGTCTCATAAAAAAAAACAACAACAAAAAACAAGGGTAACGGCAAAAATCAAATGTCCTTTCCACTTTTCTCCTGCAATAGTATGTTTTTGAAGCACTTCTTTAAAGAGAGACAAATGAATGCCCAAGCTATACTCTATAAATTTAAACTAACATAAAAGGAAGAAGTCATTCATTCATTCATCCATCTATCCATCCAGTCACCCAGCAATCCATTGATATATCAATTTGTCTGTCCATCCATCCATCCGTCCGTCCATCCATCCATCCATCCATCCATCCATCCATCCATCCATCCATCCATCCATCTATCCATCCATCCAATCATCCATCCATTTCATCAATTAACAAATATTTTAGCACTCCATTAGCTGAAGTCAGGGATCTTCATTGCAGGGCCTATAGGCCATGCGCAAACATTGGAATTTTATTCTAACAGTAATGAGGTTTCATATAAGGGTTTTAACCTGGGGTACCTTCATCTTATTTAAGTTATAACAATTACTTTGAAAATGGAAGATGGACTGGAGGGAGCAAAAGCAGAAGATGAAAGATGTATCATCTTACAGTCCCAACAATCCTATTGCCTTCAATCACATGGGCTTCTGTGCAATTCAACAGGCACCTTTTAAAATTTTTTTCTATAGATTTTTGGCCAACAGGTAGTGTTTGGTTACATGAATAAATTCTTTGGTGGTGATTTCTGAGATTTTGGTGCACCTATTCATTGCCCAAGCAGTGTACACTGTACCCAATGTGTAGTCTTTTATCTCTCACCCCCAATGCCCTTTCCCTGAGTCCCCAAAGTCCACTGTATCATTATTATGCCTTTGCATCCTCATAGTTTAGCTCCCACTTATGAGTGAGAACATACAATTTTTGATTTTCCATTCCTGAGTTACTTCACTTAGAATAATGGTCTCCAATCCCATCCAGGTCGCTGTGAATGTCATCATTTCATTCATTTTTACAGCTGAGTAGTATTTCACGGTGTGTATATATATCACAATTTCTTTCTATATCACATTTATCCACTTGTTGCTTGATGAGCATTTGGGCTGGTTCCATATTTTTGCAATGGTGAATTGAAACAGACACTTATTGAGTTGCTACTGAATACCAGGCCCAGACAATCTGGGTGCAGGGATGACCACTGAATGTTTCCTTCCCTCGTTGGAGCTGATACTGCAGTGGTGGAGGGAGAGAAGAAAGCTGACAGTTGTGACCAGCATAGGACAGCAGATACACAGGTGCCAAGATGGTAAGGGTGGAGGCCTTGACAAAGTCTAATAAAGGCAGAGGGAAGCCCTCCCCGGGGGGCTTCTTGGAGGAATTGGTGTTTAAGCTGAGGATATAAGGATGCCTGGAACTTGGTTAGGAAGTGCACTCTTAGCAAGGAAAACAGGGTGAGTGAAGGCACAAGGCATGACTGCAGAGTTTCATGTGGGAAGCCACGAGAGCCCTTCAGGAATGAGGCAGAATACTACATGGGTATGTGTGTGGACGGGTTGGGGCAGGCGTGGTGACAGCTGACCACTGGGGTCACTATGAGTAGAAAATGAGACTCGAGATACCAGTGGAGGCTAAGTCATGACAGATCATATGTGGATTACATCCTGATGGTACTGGGGAGCTACTGATTATAAAAGGGAGAGGGTATAAATCCCTCTTCCTTTGCTTCTGTCTGAGTACAGAGCCATGGTCTGAGCACATCTGGATGAGAAAGAACGTTTCAAGGCTGAGCCCTGAGGAAGCAAATTCCATAAGCCATTTGTTGGTATAAGATGTTTATGTGGGGAACATATTTCCAGGTGCAATTATTTCTCTTGCAAAAACATGACCTGTTTCTCCTATTATACTTATCATCTATTTGTTTTGAAGACTGAGAAAAACAGACTTAAAAAATGCACAAAAATTTAAACCTGCAATTTTATCATCTAGTGATAACTGTGACTATTTTATTGTATGATCTGTCATTTAAAATTACATAATCACGACTTTTCTATAAATGGGATCATAGCCTGCACACTGCTTTATCAGTTGCTTTTTTAGTTTGCAGTACAGCATTAACAGCCTCTGTGTTTTCTTCCAAGGGCTGCCAAAACAAAGTGAACGGCTTAAAACAATAGATATGTATTATAGGTTTAGAGGCTAGAAGTCCAAAATCAAGGTGCTTGCAGGCCCATGTTCCTTCTAAATCCCATAGGAGAATCCTTCCTGACCTCCTTCTGGCTTCTGGTGGTCACGGGTAATCTTTGGCATCCCTTGGCTTACAGTTGCATAACCCCAGTTTCAGCCTTTGTCCCTTGACATTCTCCCTGTGGCTCTCTGCCCTCACATGGTTGTCTTCCCATAGGACACCTTTTGTGATGGTTCATGCTGCATGTGAATTTGATTAGATTGAGGGATACGAAGTATTGAGACTGGGTATGTCTGTGTGGGTGCTGTCAAAAGAGATTAACATGTGAGTCAGGGGGCTGGGGAAGGCAGACCCACCGTTAATCTGGTGGGCATAATCCATCAGCTTCCAGTGAATACAAAGCAAGCAGAAAAGCTTGAAAAGGAGAGACTGGCCCAGCCTCCCAGGCTACATCTTTCTCCCGTGCTGGATGCCTCCTGCCCTCGAGCATCGGACTCCAAGTTCTTCAGTTTTGGGACTTGGACTGGCTCGCCTTGCTCCTCAGCCTACAGGCGGCCTATTGTGGCACCTTGTGGTTGTGCAAGTTAATATTTAATAAACTCCCCTTTATATATGTTTATATGTGTGTATGTGTGTGTGTGTGTGTGTGTGTGTGTATATATGTGTGTATCTCCTATTAGTTCTGTCCCTCTAAGAGAACCCTAATACACCTTTCATATTGGACTAGGGGCCCACCTGCCTCCAGAAAAATCTCATCTTCATTAAACATCTACAGCCACCGTATTTCCAAGGAAGGTCACATGCTGAAGTACTAGGGGTTAGGACTTCGTGAAAGGAAAGTATCTTGGGCCCCCCAAAATCGCTAAGCTAAAAGGAAAATTCAAGCTGGAAACTGCTCAGGGCAAACCTGCCTCCCATTTGATTCCAAGTTGTCTCTCCGCTCATTGAGATAGATACGTATTCTGATTGCCTCCTTTGGAAAGGCTTATCACAAACTCGAAAGGGCGCAACCATTTGTCTCTCACCTACCTGTGACCTGGAAGCTCCCTCCCTGCTTTGAGTTGTCCCTTTGTCCCCGCCTTTCTGGACAGAACCAACGTACTTCTTACATGTATTGATTAATATCTCACGTCTCCCTAAAATGTATAAAACCAAGCTGTGCCCTGACAAGCCTGGGCATATGTCATTAGGACTGCCTGAGGCTGTATCAAGGGTGCGTCCTCAACCTTGGTAAAATAAACTTTCAAAATTAACCGAGGCCTGTCTCAAATTTTTGGGGTTCACAACTTGGACTTTTTTTTTGAGATGGAGTCTTGCCTTGTCGTCCAGGCTGCAGTGCATGGCACGATCTCAGCTCACTGCAACCTTCGCCTCCCAGATTCAGGCAATTCTCCTGCCTCAGCCTCCTGAGTAGCTGGGACTATAGGCACACACCACCATGCCTGGCTTGCTTGCTTATTTATTTATTTATTTATTAAGTAGAGAAAGGGTTTCACCATGTTGGTCAGGCTGGTCTCGAACTCCTGACCTTGTGATCCACCCACCTCGGCCTCTCAAAGTGCTGGGATTACAGGCGCAAGCCACTGCATCCAGATGACATATCTTTCTTTCTTTCTTTTTTTTTTTTTTGATGGGGCAGACTTGGTTTAACTCATAACAGCCTCACTTGCCATCTAACACTGTTTTTACTGTCTACACAATATTACATTTTGTAAATGTGCAAATGTCCTTGGGTCCATCTTTGTCACACTGAACAAGCAATCTGCTGCGTGTCCTTGTCCAGCCATGTGTAGTGACAGCAGCCATCAGCCTGAGGACTGTGATGTTGGGTACCTTCCAAACTCACCCAATCTTCCGCTCCCTGCTAGTCGCTACCGACAGAAAAAGATGGTGGACTCAAGTCCTCTGAAAATCCTTTCAAACACAAGGGCAAGAGCAAAAAAGAAAACTCCACATAACCAGAAGAGTCAATGGATCAGAATTTCTCCCCGGGCATTCCGGTTCATGCAGATTTGACCACATTTTGGAACAAAACCAGTTCTAAGTGGTCCATTCATCAGTTGGTCACCTGAATGCAACAGTTATTATTATTTTTTGAGACAGAGTCTCCCTCTGTGGCCAGGCTGGAGTGCCGTGGCGCTATCTCGTTTCACTGCAACCTCTGCCTCCCGGGTTCAAGCGATTCTCCTGCCTCAGCCTCCCGAGCAGCTGGGATTACAGGCATGCGCCACCAGGCCCAGCTAATTTTTGTATTTTTAGTAGAGACAGGGTTTCATCATGTTGGCCAGGATGGTCTCGATCTCCTGGTCTTGTGATCTGCCCGCCTCGGCCTCCAAAGTGCTGGGATTACAGGCATGAGCCACTGCACCCGGCCATAACAATTATTTTATTCAACCTGCTTTATGAATGTAGGCAGAAAATGTCCAGCTCAAGTTTTCCAGGATATCACTTCTTATCCCAAAAGATATGGCAGCAGCCTAAAAAGCAAGTCTTTGTTTTAAATCATAAAACCTCCCTTTTGTGAGCAGGAGACCTTACGCACCGCGTCTTCACACACACAGAGCAATAGTATTTTAAGTGTTGCCTGTTGTGACTGTAAAGAGGTTTTCACGAACACTGGCTCATTTGATTATCTAAGCAGTCCAGCTGGAAGGTCAGGACCATTCATACCTGAGGCTTCGGAATGTCCTGACTTGCCCAAACCTGCTCAGCTTATAACCATCACCACCACAAATCAGGAATTCAGCCATGTGTGGATAGACAGTCTTATTCAGTCTTCCCCAAAACATAAGAAAGTGCTGTGTTCTTTTCCCTTCTAGAGAAAAAGAAACTAACCCTTAGGAAACATGCTAGCTGACCCAAGCTCAGACAGCTAGAAAGTACTGGAACTGGGTCTTGAACCCACACTACCTCTCTCCCCAGACCATGTTTTTAACCACCAAGCTAACTTGTGCTGAGCTAAGATAGACTTTTGACTCCTTGAATCTCGAATGTTTTTTGCCCCATGACCTGGTTTGGTTCAACAATGGCAATTTATCTCTATTTTAAAAGAGATGCTGGGCCAGGTATGGTGGCTCATGCCTGTAATCCCAGCACTTTGGGAGGCTAAGGCAGGTAGGTCACCTGAGGTTAGGGGTTTGAGAACAGCCACACCAACATGGAGAAACCCCATCTCAACTAAAAACACAAAAATTAGCTGGGTGTGGTGGTGGGCACCTGTAATCCTAGCTACTCGGGAGGCTGAGGCAGGAGAATAGCTTGAACTCGGAGGGAGGAGGTTGCAGTGAGCCGAGATCACACCAGTACACTCCAGCCTGGGCGACAAAACAAAACTCCTCAAAAAAAAAAAAAAAAAAAAAGGAATGGATGCTGGCTGGCTGCACTGGCTCACACCTGTAACCACAGCATTTTGAGGCGAGTGGATCACTTGAGATCAGGAGTTCGAGACCAACCTGGCCAACATGGTGAAACCCCATCTCTACTAAAAATACAAAAATTAGCTGGGCGTGGTGGTACGTGCCTGTAATCCCAGCTACTTGGGAGGATGAGGCAGGAGAATCGCTTGAACTGGGACTCAGAAAGCAAAGGACGCAGTGAGCTGAGATTGTGCCACTGCATTCTAGCCTGGGCTACAGAGAGAGACTCTGTCTCTAAATAAACAAATAAGGATGCTGTAATATATACTTTTGAGAACACTGTCCCTTGCTCTATGGCTTGTGACTGGGTGGCATTTATGCTGAGAATAGTATTTAATGATTTTCCAGATCATGGGGGTGAGTGCACAGTCACTTGATAGGAGGGAATCTTTACAGGAATCCACAGGGCCCCAAAGTGTTTGAGAATAATTTTTGAGGGATCTATGTATGAATGATTTTGTGAGCGTGTGTGTTTTGCTGGGAGTTAGTCCACATCACTCCTCATGAGAATTTATGAGGTCCTCGGGAATCAGAAATAAACCAGAACCCACACGACTTCATCTGTGTATGGCACATTTTCAGGAAAGTGGAGTCTTTTTCTTCATGAAGAAAAGTCTCTTGTCTTTTAGTATCGGTATCTCAGTGGACAGAGCACTTAAAGAGACCTCCAACCCAGGTACACAGCAGGTGCCTAGGGAATTGCACCTCTTCTGTCCACTGGTCTGAAGAGGAAATAAAAGATGCATCTAGGGGCCTGGGAAGCTCATCATCTGAATACCGTCACCCAATGCCTCTGGGCTGTACCTTCAGAGTGATCCTGGACATCCCCACCCTCCGCCCCGCCTCCTCACCCTCCACCTCCGCTGCAAGAACCTTGTTGCATGCCACCAGCAGGCCAGCGTGGTTACTGATCTCTCTGCTTTTACTTTTAGTTTCTTATCTCCTTTGGCCTCACAGAAGCTGAAATATCTAATCCTGCCTTCCCCTTTCTGGAAGGTTTTTATTTGTTTGGTTTTTTTGTTTGTTTCTAAGATGGAGTTTCACTGTTGTCGACAAGGCTGAAGTACAATGTGCAATCTCAGCTCATTGCAACCTCCACCTTCTGGGGTTCAAGCGATTCTCCTGCCTCAGCCTCCTGACTAGCTGAGATTACAGGTTTGCATACTACACCTGGCTGATTTTTTGTAGTTTTAGTAGAGACGGGGTTTCACCATCTTTGCCAGGCTTGTCTCCAACTCCTGACCTCAGGTGATCCACCTGCCTCGGCCTCCCAAAGTGCTGGGATTACAGGCGTGACCCATAAGAGATTTCCCTCTGCCCTAGAATACAGAAGCTCATGACTACAATTACAAGACTGAAATGACCTGCCCAGCCTTCTCCTGTCCTCTTCCTTCACCTCACTCTGGCTGCACTGGCTTCTGCTCTTTGAAGGTGTTGAGCTTGTTACTTCCTTGATCTTTCCATTTTTTTTGGCATCTGTTGTCGCTAGATCTTTGCAAGACCACACGCTTCTTATCATTCAGCTTTCTCTGAGATGCTGCTTGCTCAGAGAAGTATCCCTGGACCTCCTTCTAAGGCACCTTGGTGATAGCTTTCCTGCACAACCTTTATCGCCATTAAAACATGATCTTTTGGCCGGGCACGTTGGCTCACGCCCGTAATCCCAACACTTTCGGGGGCCAGTCATGAGGTCAGATCATGAGGTCAGGAGATCGAGACTATCCTGGCTAACACAGTGAAACCCTGTCTCTACTAAAAATACAAAAAATTAGCCAGGCCTGGTGGCGGGCATCTGCACTCTCAGCTACTTGGGAGGCTGAGGCAGGGGAATCGCTCAAATCTGGGAGGCGGAGGTTGCAGTGAGTTGAGATCGCCCCACTGTACTCCAATGTGGGTGACAGAACGAGATTGTCAAAAACAAAGAAACAAAAAAACGCAACAACAACAACAAAAACACATGATCTTTTAAACTTACTTATTATCTAGGATACCTGCTAGGCTGTAGGCTCTGTCAGGAAGTGTCTGAGAACTTAGGTCCTTGATAAGCATTTGCCAAGAAGGGGAAGGGATGGGTAAATGGGCTGGGCTGTCCACAAAGTTGAAGCTCACCAGACCCCAGCTTCCTTCCTTCTGGGAGGCTTGAAACAGACAAGTGTCAAAGTGTCCAGCAAGGTAAATAACTCCCGTTCCAAAGCATGGGAGGCTCATTTTCACCCCACTTAGCAGTGAATTATGTTACCTGCTGGTGAGGACAACTCCGCGAGGCCCATAATTACTTCCCTGATTATTTACAATTGAAGCGATCACGGCTAACTGATGGTGTTCCCACAAAAACCTGTAGGAGAGCCAGGCCATTTGGCAGCGACTGCGTTCCCAAGAAGGCAGATCAATTTCCGTTTGATTTGTTTAAAAATAACAGATAAACAATACAGAGCAGCTTGCAAGGTTTGGGTTCCTCCTTTCCTAAAATTTGGGGAAAGGAGGCCGTTTGAAATTACCAGTTAGGAATAAAACAGGCAGATCACATTCGCGGCTCAGTCGGATTCCCCTATAATCAGAGCTAATAACTGTATTTTTCTGCTACTAAACAATTCTGTTATTTTAAAGCTAACTATACCGAGCTGGCTAAATAATACTCAGGGGCTGGCCACAGAGAAGACTCCCTCTGAAATGCAGTGATGATGCCCATTTTTTCCTATTTCGTTCTAATTTTGTCCCCGGCTGACAGGTGACCTGCTGACGCTTGCCGGGAGAGAGGCCGGAGGGGTGTCCGGGGAGATTTTTTAAGAAACCGAGAATTTCACACCTTTCCCCAGAATACAAAGGGAACCGACCCATGTTTCCTCAAGGATCATGAATTTAAAAGGCTTCTCGACCTGAATTCACTCATAACCTGAGTTCTTCTTTGACCTCTGCTGTTTTCCAAATATCTAAATTCTGTCCCTTCCTAGCTAAGTCCTTCAATGACTTCCCACTGCCATTAAGATATGCCTAAATCGGCCGGGCGCGGTGGCTCAAACCTGTAATCCCAGCACTTTGGGAGGCCGAGACGGGCGGATCACGAGGTCAGGAGATCGAGACCATCCTGGCTAACACGGTGAAACCCCGTCTCTACTAAAAAATACAAAAACTAGCACGGTGAGGTGGCAGGCACCTGTAGTCCCAGCTACTCGGGAGGCTGAGGCAGGAGAATGGCGTGAACCCGGGAGGTGGAGCTTGCAGTGAGCCGAGATCGTGCCATGGCACTCCAGCCTGGGTGACAGAGCAAGACTCCGTCTCAAAAAAAAAAAAAAAAAAGATATGCCTAAGTCACTTAAGTGGCTGGCATGGCCCGGTCTGCTGGTCCCTCACCCATTTCTCTGGCCCCAAATTCCTCCAACCACCCGCAACTCCCTTTCCTTCATGTTCCCACCATAGTGAATTATGATCTGCATGGAGCAGCATGATACAGGCCATGGACTCTGGCAGCCAGGCTGCCTGCTTCTAACTCTAGCTCCACCATTTATCCGCTGTGTGACCTGGGGCAAGTCTTGTGACCTCTTTGGGCCTCAGTGGCCACATGTAGAACATGGGAATCATGGAAGTACTTGCCCTGTAATGTAGCTATGACTATAGATGCATTCACAATTGCACGATGCTGAGATGGTGGTTGGTGCAAGCCTGAGTGCCCAGCAGAGATTGGTCGTCTGCATTACTTTTTGTTTGTTTTGTTTTTTGGAGACGGAGTTTCACTCTTGTCGCCCAGGATGGAGTGCAATGGTGCGATCTTGGCTCACTGCAACCTCTGCCTCCCAGGTTCAAGCGATTCTCCTGCCTCAGTCTCCCGAGTAGCTGGGATTACAGGCACCCACCACCATGCCTGGCTAATTTTTGCATTTTTAGTAGAGACAGGGTTTTGCCATGTTGGCCAGGCTGGTCTCGAACTCCTGACCTTAGGTGATCTGCCTGCCCCAGCCCCTCAAAATTACGGGCGTGAGCCACTGCCACCGGCCAGCACTACTCTTCCAAGGTGCTTTTTTTTTTCCCCCCCTCTTTGAATATGTGGTTTCCTTTGTTAGGATTACTCTTTCTGCCCCTAATTCTTTGTCCTCTTATTTGACTCATCTTTTGATATTTAGCTTAGACATGACCTCTGCCTGGAATCCTTCCAGATGCCATAGCCTTCCTCTGGAGCCAAGAGCATCCTCAACTTCCTCCACCATAGACATCTCCCCTGTGTATTGTAACTACCTATTTGTGTGTGTGTGTCTTATCACCACCAGGGCTTCTCAGCCTCAGCACTACTGACCTATCGACATTTGGGGCCAGATTATTCTTGATTGTGGGGGCCATCCTGTGCACTGTAGAATATTTGGCATCACCCCTGGCCTCTACGCATGAGATGACAGTAGCAGCCTTCCTCGACCCTTAGTTGTGACTATGAATAATGTCTCCAGACATGGCCTACTGTCCCTGGGTACAGGCAGATATGAAATTGCTCCTGGTTGAAACCACTGCACTAAACTATAAGCTGAGGGGACAGGAAATGTGTCTTTCTCATCCCAATTCTCTAAGCACCTAGAATAGCACCAAGTGTTTGTTTGGTCCTTAATTAATGTCTGTGGAATGGAAGAATGGGGATTCTGGGGCTGGGAGCGGTGGCTCATGCCTGTAATCCCAGCACTTTGGGAGGCTGAGGTGGGCGGATTACCTAAGCTCAGGAGTTCGACAGCAGCCTGGCCAGCATGGTGAAACCCTGTCTCTCCTAAAACAAATACAAAACATTAGCCAGGCGTGGTGGCACATGCCTGTAATCCCAGCTACTCGGGAGGCTGAGGCAGGAGAATTGCTTGAACCCAGGAGGTGGAGGTTGCAGTGAGCTGAGATAGTGCGATTGCACTCCAGCATGGGCAACAAGAGTGAAACTCCATCTCAAAATAATAATAATAATAATAATAATAATAATAATAATAATAATTCTACAATGAGCAGCAAAGCAAGTCAGGTCAAAGTGAAAAGACCTGAGTTCCTCTCCTGGATGTGCCAGTCCCTGGCTGCATGACTTGGAGAGGTCCAGTTTGGTTCTCTGGAAGTGACTTGAATAAGCATCCTTGTGTGGTCCCAGACAGCAGCGTCAGCATCACCTGGGAATTTGCTAGAAATGCTCATTCTCTGGATCCCCCAGACCCAGTGAATCAGAATTGCAGGGAGGAGCTCTGAAATTTGAGTTTTCACAAGCTCTTTAGGAGTTTCTGATTCATCCCCGCTCAGTTCTCAGATCACCCCTGGCTGATCTTAGAACTCACCTGGAATGCTTTTTAATGAAGGATGCTTAGGAGGCTAGATTTTCCCAGTCCAAGTGATAAGAAGCTGTGGTATTCAGGCTGGCCATCGGTGTTCTTCACCTGCTTCAGGTGATTCCAATGCACACACAGCCAGGACTGAGATGTTCTCAACGTGCAGAGCCTGTTCTCAATCTCTGTGCTTCCCACGTTAAAGCTTTTGGGAACTGCATTAACTCTTTCAGTCCACCAGAGGGCCATTTACAGCGCTGGGAAAGGGACGGGGTTATCATTTCAGGGCATGGGGCACATGGAGCCATAGACCACAAATACACAGGTAGAAGTAAGTGTCCAAGACCTTCCTTTCTAGCTCTACCTGGAAAAATACCAGACCGCAGTGTGAAGCATCAGAAGTGACTCTAAGGCTTGACTCACGCTCTTGCAATAACCCTGGGACAGCCAAGGGGAACAGGCCAACCTCAACCAGGATTCTCTATTTAACCCACTAGTTTTAAAAGCCATGTTCAAGAATCCTCTCTATAAATTTATTTTTGAAACCCTCCGTGTCCCTGGGTTCATGAAAGCTTTTTTGTTCAGAAGGTGGCTGCAGTTTAGTATGCAAAGTAGATGCTAAGTCAGACATACCTGTGTTTCTGAGAACACTGTTTCCCTCCTCTGGACCTCAGATTTTATTTTACTATTTTATTTTTTTGAGACAGAGTCTCACTCTGTTGCCCAGGTTGGGGTGCAATGGCATGATCTTGGTTCACTGCAACCTCCACCTCCAGGTTCAAGTAATTCTCGTGCCTCAGCCTCCTGAGTAGCTGAGATTACAGGTGCCTGACACTACACTTGGCTAATTTTTGTATTTTTAGTAGAGATGGGGTTTCACCATGTTGGCCAGACTGGTCTCAAACTCCTGACCTTAGTTGATCCACCCACCTCAGCCTCCCAAGGTGCTTGGATTACAGGCGTGAGCCACCGCGCCCAGCCCGGACCTCACATTTTAAATGAGGGTTATGAAGCTTAGCTGACTAGGTTGCAATGAGGTTCAACATAGGTGAACAGGTGAAACACCAGCCTAAAACAGTCGCTTAGTAACTCTGCGGTTCTCAAAAGCACTCCAGGACCAGCAGCAAGGAAACTTGCTAGAAATGCACATTTTCAGGTGTCCCCTCCCCCAACATGAGAAAAATACTGAATTGGAAACTTTGGGGGTGGAGTAAATAACTTAGCCTCTCTGAGCCTCAATTTTCTCATTTCTAAAACCAGAATAATAGCAGTACCTGCATCTCAGAGACCCACTGTAAGGGTTAAATGAGCTATGCACACCAACTTCTTAGCACAGTGCTGGCATACAGCGAGAGCTCAGTAAACGGTAGCTTTCATTGTTATTGCAATTACTATCATCTTCAAAGCTCTCTGCCCCATGCAAGCCTTGGAAAGAACTTTTCATTAAAACTCTGCACAAGTATCTCTTGTTGAACTTTGCAAAATACCGTATTTTGGCTCTGAATGCTCCCTGTGGACTACAACTTGCAGAACAGGAGCTCGGAACACCAATATGCCCTGTGAATACCTCGGCCAACATTATAACTCACTCTGAGAGATGCCATCTGTATTAGTCCGTTTTCACACTGCTATAAAGAACTTCTCTGAGACTGGGTCTTTTATAAAGGAAAGAGGTTTGTTTAACTGACTCAGTTCTGCATGGTTCGGGAGGCCTCAGGAAACTTACAATCACGGCGGAAGAGGAAGCAGGCACTGTCTTCACAACGCGGCTGCAGAGAGAGGGAGAAGGACAAAGGACTAACTTCCAAACTCTTACAAAACCATCAAATCTCATGAGAGCAGCATGTGGGAGACTGCCTCTGTGATCCAGTCACCTCCCTCCCTTGACACGTGGGGATTACCGGTCCCCTTCTCAACTCGTGAGAGTTACAATTTGAAATGAGATTTGGGTGGGGACATGGAGCCAAACCGTATCACCATCGCTTGGAGCAATACAACTATTTATCGTAGAGTCCCGTTACGGATTGTGATCTATTTAGTTCTACCCAACTGTCAGAAAGACTGGCTTTCCCTCCACCAATCAGGAACAAGCTAAATGGACTTGGGGCAAGGAAAAGAACAACAAACAAACGGTAAATAGGGCCTGAAAAATATTCCACTCATGGTCACAGAAAATGAAAAAGATACTGCAGGAGGGAAACCGAGTCAGCTCTGAGTGGCCTTGCAGCAGTGACAGAGAACTTTCCAGACGAATCCATGGAGGGAGAGGGGTGTCTGATGTTTGCATCTACCAGCTGTCAGTGAGAGTTGAATTTTCAAGGTGGAAGAGAGAGAAGTGGAAGGTGGGATTGAAATTTACCTTCAGGCAGATTTCAATAATCAGGGTGAGAAGATGGAGAATCCTCAACTGGAGACAGTTACTTTCTGCAAAAGTGGGCTTTCCTTTCTTTCTCTTTTCTTGCAAGGGATTATTTTCCTGCTCACATCTCCTGAGTCTCCCCCAGTGGCCCCAGCGTCTAAGATCCACCTTTCCCTGAGGGCTTAACTGGTCATAAGCTAAAAAGAAGTTGAATGAAGGTGGGGCTCTCTGCAGTTATTAAGGGTTGAGACTGCAAATGCCTTGAGAGGGAGGAATTTATCTGAAACATATGAGCAATGGCAACAAAGGACACTGAGGACTAAGGAATGCATGCCTCACCTAAAAGCCTTTAAATTGAAACACACAAAGCCAATTACATTGATAAAACTAATGAAATATATAATATTAATATATAACACACATATTGCCTGTGTGACTTAAATGCATAATAACAATAAGAATGGCAGCATGGAACTAGATTCCAGTTGCTGTGGCCCCAAAAGGATGGCTTGATTGTACTTGTTCCCTCTTCCTGGAAAGTGGTGGCTTTCCATGATCTGTCAGCTGAAGCAGCAGCACCGCGCTGCTCTAAGTGGTGCTGACAGGGATTTATTCAAATGTGAATTAGACGAAGCTGGTTTGGACAGGCGATGAGTTGGGGAAAGCTGGGACCTTCCCCCTGTGACAAAGTCCTTTCACAAGCAAAGACTCTGCAGCCCAAAAGTGATCCCTGGGCGTTTCAAGAAATCCATTCAGCTTGAAGTCTGAATGCCAGCTCTGCTACTTTTAGCTGCATGATCTTGAACTTGTTCTTAATGTCTCTGACTCAGTTTCCCCATGTGGAAAATTGGGAAGATTACACTTACCTCTTGGAATTGCCATGAATCAAAGAGATTGTTGACTAAGTGTCCAGCAGTGTACCTGGCACACAGTAGACTTTCAACCAATGGTTCTTATTGCTACTATTATTATCATTTATTACTGCTACTACCACTACATCCCTCCAAAAATTGATCCAGGATGGGTGTGTCAAATGGCAGGGTAAATTATTGTTAAGAATGGAGGAACAGCAGACTATAGAATTTTAGGAGAATGTGTTATTCCTAGGAGATGCATGCTGCGGTATTAGGGGTGAAGCACCATGATATACGAAATTTACTTTCAAATGGTTCAGAAGAACATTGTGTGTGTGTGTAGAAAGAGAGAGAGAGAGCTATTGAGAGAGCAGAAATTGCCGTGTCAACAATTTTGAATCTAAGACAAAGGATATGCAGATGGTCACTATATTATTCTTTCAGCCTTTGTCTGGAGCCAGGCTTCCTATGTTCAAATCTTCACTCTCTCACTTATGTATGTACGTATGATGTATGATGACTTCTGACAAATTAAAGAAACACTCAGTGCCTCGGTTTTACCATCTTAAGATGGGAATCATTAAAATGCCTAACTCAAAGGGCTTTTGTGAGGACGAAATGAGTTAATGTACTTAGAACCATTTACGGAATTAAGTGCTCAAAGTATGCTAACACCATAGTTAGCTGTTTGTGATTAGATACATGTATAAATAGATGGGTTGATAGAGGTGGATAATAAGGTGGGGAGAGGAAAGAGGGAGGAAACACTGAAAGGAAAGCAGGGAGGAAGGAAGGAAGGAACGAAGGAAGGAGAGAAGGAGGGAGACAAGGAAGGAAGGAAGGAAGGAAGGAAGGAAGGAAGGAAGGAAGGAAGGAAGGAAGGAAGGAAGGAAGGAAGGAAGGAAAGGAGAGACAGCTGGAATATCCCATCACTCATAGTGAGTAATGTTTTATTTGTAGTTTTCAGTAACCTTCAAATTTTCTGCACTTGGCATAATTTACTTTATCAATGACGTAAATGTTATTACAAATATGTATGTAAAATATTTAATGCCCCTAACCCGGTTCCAGCCTGCAAACCCAGCTAAAGACTTTGCTCTTTCCACACAGGTGTTCATCACTCCTTGTGGGCGTGGGCAGGACCTTGGAACAGCAGAGTTTTTGAGACCTGGAGTGATCCCCTGGCACCCAGAGTAGAGGTGCCCTTGCTTCCCTTCTGTCTGCTCCTTCTCACCCGCCCTCCAAAGTCAATTTCAGTGCCATCTCACTATTAGTGGTGCCCTTGTGGATATGCGAGTCCTGTTCGGCCAAGGATGGAGCCTCTCTAATGGTAATGCATGCAGAATAGGACTGGCACCTGGATTGCATTTTAAACACATCCACACCATTAGGCAGTCCTCATCATTCAGAGGAATGACGGTGGAGTTGCAGGGGCCTCCAGGCCCAGCGGCAAGCTCAGCCAGTTCATCCGGTCGGGGCATCCTGCCAAGAACCTTCAGCTGTGAAGCGGCCACTCTAGGCACGGGTGGGGAGACCTGATGAGGAGAAAGCAGCCTGGTGTCCGCCTCCTGGGAATGTGAATCAAGATTAGGGGGCCAAGCCATGGGGAGCATCCCAGCCACTCTCCCGGGGGCACAGATTCTACCCACTGGAACAATAAGTGCTTTCTTTCTCACGTGCCTCTCTCCAACTTGCTCTAGCACTGCAGCTACTCTAACCTTATTTTCCTTTCCCCAACACACCTGGAACTTTCCTTACATAGGACCTTGACACAGGCAAATCCTTCTCTCCAGAACATTCTTCCTTCTGCTGGTTCCCTTCTTGCTGTCCAACTCACCTCCCCAGGAAGCCTTCCTAGATCCCATAATATCAAGAGGTTGCCCCTACCTCATCGTCTTTTACCATTTATTTATCTACTTATTTAGAGACAGAGTCTTGCCCTGCTGCCCAGGCTGGAGTGCAGTGGCGCAATCTTGTCTTACTGCAACCTCCGCCTCCCAGGTTCAAGCGATTCTCGTGCCTCAGCCTCCTGAGTAGCTGTAATTACAAGCACCATGCCCAGCTAATTTTTGTAGTTTTAGTAGAGATAAGTTTTCACCATGTTGGCCAGGCTGGTCTCAAACTCCTGGCCTCAAGTGATCTGCCTGCCTGGGCCTCCCAAAGTGCCAGGATTACAGGCGTGAGTCACTGCACCTGGGCTTTTATCTTGATACTTTCTTTTTCTCTGAGTCTCAGCTTCCTCCTTTGTAAGTGAGGTAACAATTGTGCGGAATGTGCTCTATTTGGTCAACTTTTCTACCATGTTCTACATTCCTTTGGCTGATCAGTTGGTTCTCATGTCCCCTGTCTGGATTCAGTCAATAAGAGGCAGGCAGAGAGGAGATGGGACTATTGATTGACCCCCTGGGCTTACCTGCTTACCTGTTGGGTGGCACTGAGTTCCTCTTTTCAAGCTTTCTCATGGACAGCTGTGTTCTTGGCTCTATTAGGCTGGGGCAAAAGTAATTGTGGTTTTTGCCATTACTTTATTTTTTGTTTTTATTTATTTTTTTGAGAAAGGGTTTCACTCCAGCCCAGGCTGGAGTGCAGTGGTGTGATCTCGGCTCATTGCAACCTCTGCCTCCTGGGTTCAAGTGATTCTCCTGCCTCCCGAGTAGCTGGGACTATAGGCACCTGGGATGCATAGGCTAATTTTTGTATTTTTAGTAGAGATGGGGTTTCGCATGTTGGTCAGGCTGGTCTGGAACTCCTGACCTCATGATCTGCCCGCCTTGGCCTCCCAAAGTGCTGGGATTACAGGTGTGAGCCATCATGCCTGGCCTTTTGCCATGACTTTTAATGAAAGTGTCCCTCCGGTGCTCCTTCAGCACCAAGGGTGGTAACAGCTCCCTGATGTGGCCAGCGCCTCGGTGCTTCACTGTCCCTTGTCGGTTTCCTTGGGCCCTGTCCACACCTTTGTAAATCGTCCCTTCGCTGCACTAGCCTCAGTAATCACTCAGACTGTGTCATTTGCTACCTACCAGGACCCTGATCCACACAATAATAGTCCCTATCTCATATGTTGTGAGGATTAAAGTGATTTCAGTGCAGGATACATAGTGCTAAGATTATTTGCTATTATTTTCCTTCCTCTCACTTATCGCACTTTGCACTTGGTTGCAATGCTAATTGTTCACTACTTTTCCCTCTGGTTAATCGACAATTTGCATGAAGAGGGAGTCTCTGTCTGTGCCTGTTCATTCAACCTCGTGATGGTCCAGTGTTAGATGCAAAATAGGTCCTCAGAAAGTATCTGATGAGTGAATAAATGAATGAATGAATGAATGAGGGCTGGTTTTCACTTTCCAAAGCACTTTTATATATCATGTTGAATTGTGTGGTAGTGTGCATATTCGATTGTTTTTGTTTGATAAACACAGTAATTTCACAAGGCTTTACCTATTACATTACCCTCTTTGATCCATGAAGAATAGAGTCACAATTTAATAAACAATTAGACTGAGAAGAATGGAGGGAAAAGTAGAAGGGGGAAATGCTGCCTGAGAACCTATTATGTGCCCAGGTTGTCCGTTAGCATTTGACAGACATGATTTATTTTGATTTTCACAATGGTTATTATAATGACAGAAGCATCATTATTCCCTAGTTTACATATGCAGAAC
Source organism: Theropithecus gelada (assembly GCF_003255815.1). Taxonomy (NCBI): domain Eukaryota; kingdom Metazoa; phylum Chordata; class Mammalia; order Primates; family Cercopithecidae; genus Theropithecus; species Theropithecus gelada. Next base: position 66,004,725 of record NC_037688.1, read on the forward strand.
ACAGGATAAAGAACAGTTGGAAGACTCACCCGTGGTTACTGTATTAGTCAGGGTTCTCTAATGGGACAGAACTAACAGCATAGGTGTATATGTAAAGGGGAGTTTACTAAGGAGTACTGACTCAAACAATCACCAGGTGATGCCCCACAATAGGCCATCTGCAGGCTGAGGAGCAAGGAAGCCAGTCCAAGCTCCAAAACATCAAAAGTAGGGAAGCTGACAGTGCAGCCTTCAGTCTGTGGTCAGAGGTCCAAGTGTCCCAAAGCTGAAGAACCTGGAGTCCGATGTTCCAGAGCAGGAAGCATCCAGAAAGGGAGAAAGATGGAGGCCAGGAGCCTCAGCCAGTCTGTTCTTTCCACGTTCTTCAACCTGCTTTTATTCTGGCCGTGCTGGCAACTGACTAGATGGTGCCCACACAGATTGAGGGTGGGTCCGCCTCTCCCAGTCCACTGACTCAAATCTCCTTTGGCAGCACCCTCGCAGACACACCCAGGAACAATACTTTGCATCCTTCAATCCAACCAAGTTGACACTATTAACCATCATAGTCACCAAGCTGGAGGGTCATAGAACTGGACTCCAGACCTCGTGTTTCACTCAAAATGTCATGCTTTTCCAACAGCAGTTATCCCACTGAGAGACCCCAGAGAGTCTCTTATACATGCATGCAGGGAAAGGTATAAAAAAGTATCTGTTTGTAATAGCAAAACAAACAGCAGCAACCCCACGTGTCTATTGGGGGAGAAAGGGTAAATAAACTGAAACATTTAAACACTGAAATAGTGTGGCCCTAGATGTGAATGAAGTAGAGGTGCACATATTACCTGTAATAAGTGTGAGGGAGCTGGGCGCGGTGGCTCAAGCCTGTAATCCCAGCACTTTGGGAGGCCGAGACGGGTGGATCATGAGGTCAGGAGATCGAGACCATGCTGGCTAACACGGTGAAACCCCGTCTCTACTAAAAAATACAAAAAAAACTAGCCGGGTGAGGAGGCGGGCGCCTGTAGTCCCAGCTACTCGGGAGGCTGAGGCAGGAGAATGGCGTGGACCCGGGAGGCGGAGCTTGCAGTGAGCTGAGATCCGGCCACTGCACTCCAGCCTGGGCGACAGAGCAAGACTCCGTCTCAAAAAAAAAAAAAAAAAAAAAAAAAAAAAAAAAAAAAAAAAAAATTAAGTGTGAGGGAAAAAACAAATTGCCAAAAAACGCTTAGTGTAACACCATTTTATATCAAGGTTTACAAATACACAAAACACTGCTATGGTTGGGGGTGGTGGCTCATGCCTGTAATTCCTGCACTTTGGGAGGCTGAGGCAGGCAAATCGTTTGAACCCAGGGGTTCGAGACAAGCCTGGGCTACATGGTGAAACTCTGTCTCTACAAAAAAATACAAAAAAAAAAAAAAAAAAAAAAATTAGCTGGACATGGTGGTGCCTGCCTGTGGTCCCAACTGCTCAGGAGGCTGAGTTGGGAGGATCAGCTGAGCCCAAGAGATCAAGACTGCAGCGAGCTGAGATGGTACCACTGTACTCCAGCCTGGGCAACAGAGGGAGCCCCCATCTCAAAACAAAAGCAAAAACAAAAACAAAGTACTACCGTGCGTTATTTAACGATACAACTATGTCATTACAAAGTGCTCACATTCAAGGAATCACATACACCAAATTCAAAATTGTGGTAGAAGGGATTGGATGATACTTTAGGGGAATGACCTAGGGGTCTCTGTGGTTCCTGTGATGTTTTTCTTAAGCAGGGAGGGGGTTTGTTATATTATTTTATACTTTTTTCTTCTTAACAGAAACGTTTCATTTATAAAAATGTGGTACCTTGCCTAAGGACACCCAGCTGGTTAAGGATGGAGCTGGACATGTACATAAGCCTTGTGTCTCCTGGCTCAGTGCTCTTTCCCCTACAGTGAGCTGTCCAAAAATAGGGTAATTATCTCTCTTGTGCAACTTGGGAAGAGGTGAAATGCAATGTTGAGTGACCCTTCCTTGCTTCCTTCCTTCCCTGATTATAGCCTTACCAACACCCCGGATACCTTCTTTTAAGTTGTTCGTGTTGCCTGCCTCTAGGAATATAGTGTGGTTTCTGCACAGCTTCAGTGCACAAAAGAGAAACTTCCTTTCATTGACTCAATCAGAACGTCTCAAAAAGATCAGAGAAAGTAACCATCCCATCAAGAAGCTGCCATGGGGCCGGGCATGGTGGCTCATGCCTGTAATCCCAGAACTTTGGGAGGCCAAGATGGGCCAATCACTTGAGGTCAGGAGTTCGAGATCAGCCTGGTCAACATGGTGAAACCCTGTCACTACTAAAAATACAAAAATTAGCCAGGCATGGTGGCAGATGCCTGTAGTCCCAGGTACTCGGGAGGCTGAGGAAGGAGAATCACTTGAACCTGGGAGGCAGAGGTTGCAGTGAGCTGAGATCATGCTACTGTACTCCAGCCTGGGCAAGGGGAAAAAAAAAAAAAAAAAGGCAGCTGGCACGGCAGGCACTCTTGTTTGCCTGCTCAATGATCCTATGTTAGCAGGGACTGTCTCCTATAATATAAGTCCAAAAAGGGGGCTGCTCATATTCCCAACCTCACCATGGCATGGCTGGTGACCTCATCTCCATAAAGGGAAAATCTGCTGAGGGGTTTCTGGGAAATACACGCCCTGTTGGTAAAAAGGGAGAGATGCAAGAAAGCTGCCATCTCTCTTTCTGCTTTGTATGTTGTCATGCAAGAATGTGATGTTTGGAGCTGTGGCAGCCGCCTTGTAACCATGAGGAAAGGACCAAGAGAATAATTGAGAAGCTATTGCTGACCTGTTGAATAATCTCAAGCCACCTATCTTTCAATTGCTTCTTAAGTGGGAATAAAAATGAATCGATATTGTTTATCCACTTTTACTCTAGTGTTTTCTTACTAGCAAACAAAAGCACATCACCTGACTCTCCTAAGGAAAGATAAGCAGGTCTGTAGTCCAGGAACAAATCATCCAGACACACGCACTTACATGCCATCTGCACACATGTGCTTAGATGGGATCTAGGATAAATAGAAGTTTGCCAATCCCTTGATTAGTCCTTGCCATAACTCCTACCTGTTCTTTGGATGAGAGTCAAAATCCTTGGCAAGACCTTCCAGGCCTGGCCCAACTGGTCCCTGCCTGCTTCCTGCCTCAACCTGGGTCACTCTCCCCATATGACTCACAAGGTTCCCACACATAAGTCTTCTTGTTGTTTTATTTCGGTTTGGTTTCTCCAGTTTGCCAAAACTTTGTCAATTCAGGGCATCTGCATCAGCTTGTCCCTCTGCCTCAGAAGCTCTTTCCCTCACCCTTTGCCTGGATAACTTATTCTAAATCTTCCATTCTTGCCCTAACAATGATTTCTTCAGGGAAACCTTCCCATTCTTGATAGATTCCTAATATTTATATATCGCATAGGACGATGTTTTCTCCTTCATAGCCCTGATCGTGCATTATATTTTCTTCTTTTTCTGTGCATTTATGTTTATTTGACTGTCTCCAACAATGGAATTTAATTCCACTGGGGCAGAGACAGTGTTAGACTTCAGTGTCCCTCCACTCTAACTCAAAATATGTGCCATCACCCTATTTTCTCAAAGTGAAGGTCTGGGATCTCATTCATGAAAATGAGATCACCTACATTTTCAAGGCTAGTTAAGATAATAAATGTAGCTGAATGCAGTGGCTCATGCCTGTAATCTCAGCACTTTGGGAGGCCAAGGTAGAGGGATTGCCCGAGGCCAGGAATTTGAGACCAGCCTGAGCAACATAGTGACAAAAAAAATTTTTTTTAAATTAGCTGGATGCGGTGCTATGTGCCTGTAGTCCCAGCTACTTAGGAGGCTGAGGCAGGAGGATTGCTTGAACCCAGGAGTTCGAGGCTGCAGTGAGCTATGGTCGCACCACTGCACTCCAGCCTGGGTGACAGAGTGAGACACTGTTTCCAAAAAAAAAAAAAAAAGAAAGAAAGAAAGAAATGCTAGCTAGTGTTACTATTATGTCTATTCATTGCCTAGAGTTAAATTTAAATTCCTTAGCCTGGCATTTACCGTCACATTTAATTCATCTCCTTCTTCATTCATTCAGCAAATATTTATTAAACACCAACATGTTCCAGGCACTCTTCTGGGCAATAACATACCTTTCCTCCTTTATCTTCCCTCCACTCCTCACTAAGTCATCTGTCATTCAAACCACCTCAACTTCATTCACATTACTCAAGTTTTTCTCTAAACCACATAGTAAATACTGTTTTATATATTTTTCACTCAAATTCTTTCTTTTACCTAAAATGCCTTTCTCACTCTGTATCTATCCAATAACTCCTTACCCATCTTTCAAACTCCACCCTCAATATTTTATGCAAACATATTTATTAAGCACCTTTTATGCACGTCCTGGTCTCATATGTCGGATTGGACATGCAAGAGACCAGGAAGTGCATAAAAAGTACTTGATAAATATTTTTGCAATCGGAGATTCCCCGGGGGGATGGGGTGGATGCAGGTCACATGTGTGACTCCTCACTGTACCTACGCAATGTCTGACACGTAGTCAGTGCACATGGTCTGCGGAACCGTGGGGAGGAAAACACAGCTTGAGCAGCCTGTTTTGCTCGCAAGGCTTTAAGCCTCTGAGCAAGAGTCTCCAAATGTTTTTGATCATGAACACCTCCCTCCAAAAAAATGAATGGGCACCCCAGTATTAGACTGATTTTATATTTACACATTGAATTATATACTCTTCATAGGATAATGCACAAGCCAAAAAAAGAGACTTTGAAAGCATGAGATTAAAGAAAATAAAATTCAGTAGAAATTTTCATGGTTTTCATCTGGCATTTCTTGGACCAAGCTGTGCATCCCCATTTTAGAGACTGGTCTAACCTCAGAAGATAACTGACTCTGGCTCACATGGCGGGGCTATGAGGATCTTTCTGGAAAGGCAATGCATTTTCACTACAATGACAGAGAAGTATTTGGACTGGGGCTTCTACGTCTGTTGCTTCCCATGACCCTGGCATCTCTGTTCATTGGTGCTTCCTTGGATCCCGCCCCTTGAAATTAACAGATTAGCTACTTTTTTCCTCCTCTTCCTTGCCTCATCCATGACCTGGAATTGACCTGCCTATCATCAAAATAATTGAAATTGAATTATTTCCATTATAATTTCACTGAAATAATAAGCAGCAGGCTGTCAATCCAGGTTGAATTTGAGAGCTGGCTAGGAAGGTACTAGGCCTTTCTCTTGGGTTTTTGCTGCAGATGAAGCAGCATCTTCTCAAGGCAGGCAAGGAATTTCTGCCAATGTCTCATGATTAGAGAAAGCAAACCTGCCAGGGGACATGTCCCGATACTGTTTTCTCCCGTGCATCACAACAATTTATGAAGAGCCACACCATCGCCACCCCAATCCTGCTGGCTCCTCCTCAAGGCAAAATGAGTTTCAGCTGCTTCCCCAGGTGTCTCCAACCAGCCCCAACTCTGCAGAAAGCAGCCCCCTTAGAAACTGCCTAGCCTTCATCTCTAACACCCTATCAAGGCCAGCACCCTGAGCCTGGCCTGGGCACATCATTTAGGCCTAGGGCTTCAGCACAAATGCTTTGCCAGGTGCCCCCTCTGGGAGTGGCCAGGAGCTTGGGAGTAAAACCGTCAGATGTCCTATTAGGATATAACCAGCTCTTTTCATAGCCTGGGCCCTGCACAGCAGTTAGGGTGACCAATCCTCCCAGTTTGCCTGAGACTGTCTCAGTTTAGCACTGAATGTCCTGTGTCTTGAGATATCCCTCAGTCCAGGAAGGACTGACTACATAATTTGCAGGGTCCAGTGCAAGATTAAAATGCAGGGACCTTCTTCAAAAATGATGAAGGTTTTCAAGATTGTGACAACAGGGTGCTAAACCAAATAAGGTGCCCTTTTGAGCATGGGGACCTATGTGTTTGCACAAGTTCAACACTTCCGAAGACAGCCCTGGTCCCAGGCAACTCATGACGGTTGCTAACTCTACTCCCTATACAGAGATCCAGAAAAAATAATGTATTGTTAATTTCACGAGGTTGTTGGTTTCTTACAGAAACACGTGCTGAGACAACAGCTCTTGCTCCCATCTTTCTATCCACCCCACACCAATGCCAGAGCTTTCTGAAATACGAAATCATGCCACACCCCAACTTAAAGCCCTCAAGGCCCTCCTGCCATCATATTCTCAAACGTGACTAATAATAATAATACAAATTGGAGACTCCTGGTATTGACTTCAGTTATTTTTATGATACTGTTGCTTAAATATGTGCCAACATAAAACTCGGCATAAACTTTGTATGCTAATAGCTCTTATACAATGGTAAAATCACACTTATAAATTAAACTAATAAGACTATAGAACCAATACAATTCAAATGAACAACATTCATTTAATGGGACAGATGAGTTTGTTTTGCCAAAACTAAAATGCCGGCTCGCAGAGCGATTATGGCCTCGGGTTGGCTGCAGCAAAGTCAGTTATTTTTCATGGAGGTGCTTCTTCATGCTCTGGTCCCCGCATGGCTTAGATCCTTACTTGGGACCCAGCTGGGATGTTTGTTTGAACACCATGACCTGACACTCTTTGAACCTTACTTGATACAAAATCACCCTTTGTAGATCAAATCCACCTCTGATCTTTTCCCATTAACCCCTGATGCTTTCAGACATACTGATTGGCACCAGTGATATCATAAATAAAAATGCAAGCATGGGCAATGAAATCCCATTGCCGTGTCAGGTTATACATAGGCCACCCAAATAAACTAAAAATGCCTATATTAATTTAAAAAACTCTTATTGAAATAAAAAGAATATAACAATAATTAGCATTTGATGAGCAACTACCATGTGCCAGGCACTGTTCCAAGAACTTGGCTTGTGATAACTTATTCCATCCTCACAACTCTGGAAGGCCAGCACTAGTATCATTGCTACAGGACAGAGGAGAAAACTGAGGCTGAGAGAGGTATGTTGACTTGTCCTGAGTCACTCACCATGTGTGCAGAAGTTTTCTAAGAAAAGTCCTCAATATGAACTCACAGACCTCTGATCAAGAATCAGGGATCTTGTGGGGTTCCTGGCTCCAGCCTGGGATCACTAGCCCACAGACTGAAGTTAAAGCCCCTGAGCTTGGCAATAGAAGGCTGTCTTCATCTCGCCCATTGACTTCCCACCCTTTTCGCATTCTGATCCTCTTCTCGTTGCACCTCTATACTTCTGGGCTATCTTGAAACTCCAAGAAGACAGCGAGCTCTTTGATACTTTTCATTATGTTTGCTTGGAAGTCTTCCCTCTGCCTGGAATGATCTTACCCCTTCTTACCTGGAAATGGACCGTGTGTTCTTCAAAATGCTCAGGAGCATCTCTCTAGGGTGCTGCTCCCAAATACAGTTGACTCTGGAACAACACAGGCTTGGAGTGTGCTGAAGTTCATGTCCATTTATACCTGAATTTTTGCGATAAAATTTACACCAAATGTGCCTGCCTCTTCTGCCTCCCCTTCCGTCTCCTCCACCTCCTCCACTTCTGCCACCCAAGACAGCAGGACCAACTCCTCTTCTTCCTCCTGCTCTTTGATTTAACGTGAAGGTGACAAGGTTGAAGAACTTTATGATGATCCGCTTCCATTTAATGAGTACTAAATATATTTTCTCTTACTTATGACTTTCTTAATAAATTCTTTTTTTCTAGCTTACTTTATTACAAGCATACGGTATATAATACATATAACATACAAAGTATGTATTAATTGACTACGTTATTGGTAAGGCTTCTAGTCAACAGTAAGCTACTAATAGCTAAGACTTCGAGGAGTCAAAAAGTTATATGTCAATTTTCAGCTGTGTATGGGGTTTGCATCCCTAATCTCTGCATTGTCTAAAGGTCAGCTGTAAGTTCTTTGGGATCCCACCACACCAAAGTCTCCCTTCTCTTCTCAAAGACACCATTATCCTCCTCACGGCCTGTGCCCTGGCAGCCTTACAGAGCTGAACCAACCAGATTCTTCTCCTCCCGAGGTTTTAAACTAAGACTCCCAGAACCTGTGGGAACTTGAAGTCAGAAGCTATGCTATGGTAACAGCTAGCACTTATTTAGTGCTTACATTGTGCCAGGCCCTGTTCTAAGGCCATTGCATGTATCACCTTATTTCAAGTTCACAGCACTCCTACGTGGTGGATATCATTGTCTCCCCATTTTATAGGTAAGAAAGCTGACGCACAGAGAGGAGGATGAATTCTCCATGGTTGTACCAACAGTGGGGCACCTGCATGTGCATCCAGAGTCCATGCCTTGAGCGATGACACCTTACTGCCCCAGTGACTGCAGGAGAACTGGAACTGGGGCTGGTGTAATGGCAAAACCACAGGCAATGCGGAAATATACAAGATCAGAAACTGGGGAGTGGGAAAAGGAGAAGCTGGTTCACAGTGAGTATAATAGGCCATATAGGTAGACAGAAGCAAGGCAGGATAAAAACCAACCCTGGTATGCAGAGAGAGAGTCTCTGTCCTAACTGCCCCAATGCCCCAGCCACTGCTCAGCTACCTGCTGCACATCTTGTTTGGAGCCCAAGTCTCTCATGCAACTTTTCCTTTCTTTTCCATTGACTCATTTTCTAAAACCTACTCAGACTGAGTAACATTGTTTTTCCTCATCAGCAATACTAAAAATCTCCAACCACTGGAAATTCACTAGCTCCAATGAACTCGAAGGCCCTGCTGCTATGCATTTTTGCCACACCTAAAAGGAAGCTCACCTGCTGGCTCACCAAGCAATAACTGGGTCATACTTACGCTGAAATTTTTAAGCAGAAGTGTGTCTTGTGCAATACTTAGAATATGTTTATACTAAAAAATTATTTGCTGTTTATTTGAAATTCAAATTTAACTGGCTGATCTGTATTTTATCTGGTAACCCTAATCTGGAATTCTATGAGAAATGCAGACATAGAATTCTAGTCAACAGTAGGCTATTAATAGTTAAGACTTTGAGGAGTCAAAAAGTTATATGTCAGGCTCCACCCCAGACCTAATAAAACAGAATCTGCATTTTTAACAAGATCCTTGAGTGACTCATGTGCACATGGAAATTTGAGAAATCTGGCTAAAAGATGAATTAAAGGCAGTCCAGAGACGGGTACAGTAGCTCCTTGTCCACCAGAGACCCAAACCCTTCTTATTTTTCCATTCCAATATACTTACCTCATGCTTTCTATCCTTAAGGTCACTTCGTGGTGAGCTGCAGAGGTTGCCAGCATATGTCTGGCCTCCAGATAGAATCAAAAAGAAGATGCCAAGAAACATTTCCCAAACCCCATAGAATGGCCTCCACTCCCATCTCATTAGCTGTTCCTATTGCAAGGGGAGCTGGGAGATGTAGTTTTTCCATTGGGCCCAGGATGCTTCTGTGACTTAAGTGTATGCCTGTGGGATTGATATTCAACAGGAAGCAAATCTCTGCCATTTCTTCTCCCTGAGAGTTGAAGTTAAGAAGATCTGTTCAGGTTGACCGGGGGTTCTGACCAAAGCAAAGAGGCAGGGAAGGGCAACAAGACCTCTGAAATAAGATGAAAGAACAAGGGAGTCCTAGCTGTGTTCTAGACCTAGTATAATTATAGTACTCAGCTCAGCAATAGATTCTATGCTTTCACAGAGAGGAGATATTTTGGGTATACTTTGGCTGATGAAGAAAGCTCTGGCAGGCACAGATACCCTAAGACCATGCTCGTGCTCCAGAGAACAATGACTGATTGCAGGAGTACTAGAGTTATAATCTTGCAAGGTTAAGCACAAAACACTGTTGGGTATGCTGGACCCCAGGGAAGTGCAACTTCTGCTGGGATTTAGGTTACAAAGGGGAGTGTGGTGGAACTGTGCAGAACCGGTCTTCAACAGCGATGTCATGTGGCTGCAAGAAGCAATAGCAGTGACAGAGCAATAAAACTCTAGTACTCCCTGCTCATTGTTGAAGATACCTGGTTCCCTTTAGACTACATAAGCCCTTTAAGTGTGAGGACCACTGAGGATGGTGCTAAATGGAGTATCAACATCTCCCTGGTAAGAATTTCCAAATGTTTAATTGAAAACAAAAATGAGTCCGGGCGTGGTGGTTCATGCCTGTAATCCCAGCACTTTGGGAGGTGGAAGCAGGTGGATCATGAAGTCAGGAGTTCGAGACCAGCCTGGCCAACATGGTGAAACTCTGTCTCTACTAGAAATACAAAAAAAATTAGCCTGGCCTATTGGTGCACTTGTAATCCCAGCTACATGGGAGGCTGAGGCAGGAGACTTGCTTGAACTTGGGAGGTGGAGGTTGCAGTGGGCTGAGATCATGCCACTGCACTCCAGCCTGGGTGACAGAGCAAGACTGTTTCAAAAAAAAAAAAAAAAAGGAAAAGAAAAATGAGATATAAATATATTTGTACTCTGAGATCAAGGAGCAAAGAAAATTATCATGGTATAAGGATGATAAAGAAGATATTATTGGTGAGGACAACCTTAATTTCCCCTCAAATCTTACCCTCCAGGTTTGGTTAGTCCAAATCCATAACTGCTCTTGGATCATCTCAAACCAGATTTCTCTCAAGTAATGCCAAACTGAATTAATTTAGTGTTTCTAGATGTTTGTTATACACCATGACAAAACATACTTCCGATGCAAGAAGCATTTTTCTTCAAATAGCAGTTGAGCATGGCAAGCAAGTTGTGGCTGGAATCAGCCTGTTCCGTACTGTGGGGTTTTATTAACAAACCGCCTTTCTTTAATTGACATTTCTTTCAAGGCAATTTGCAGAATAAAGATAAAAATCCCCTGTGCCAAATTATGACTCCTCCTGGAGGTAGACACAGTGGTCCCACTTATTCTCTCTTTTGTGGGGATTCCAGCAGATGTGAGCCTGTAATTGTGAAAGATGGCATGGAATTTCTGCATCCTGGCAAGGGAGAGGATGGCTGGAATGAGAAGCCACAGTGGGATGAATTTGCAGGATAATCCAAGCAATGTCAATAAGAAGAGGGAGGCTCCGGTCTTGTTGCAGGTCAAGTGCTAGGTGAGCCAAAAACTCAAAAACCAAACCAAAACAAAACAAACTACAAAGTAAAAAACGCTTTCTCTCTTTGCCCATAGAATGAATAGTTATGAGAGAGAAGAAGGAGGAGAATCAAAAGGAAGGGGATGGAAGGAAGAAGAGATATTCGATCTAAGGGACTGAAATTTATCAACGAATTGTGCAAAATCCATTCTAGGTATTCAATGTCAGTTACTCATCTGTTGCATGTGCTTTCAATTTCCTTTTAAATCCATGTGGGTTTGAAACGAAGCCAGACAAGGGTAGGATGAAGGGGAGCCTGCGTCTCATTGTTTCCCTCAAAACAAAGTTTTGGATATTTTTGGTCATTCCCTCTGGGTTCTCAGTGCCTGGTGGATTCAATTGACAGCGGATGCTAAGTCCATCCTCTGGAAAGAAAGGGTTTACAGATGTTGAATGTGGACCTCAGAGTCTCTAATGTGATGAGAGATTGCAACCAACTGGCTTCTGCCTTTCAAGAGGCCCTGAATCCAGGCCGTCTGGAAATTAAACAGGGAGCCCAGCTCACTGCTACAGCTTGTTAGTGTGATTGCCACCCACGATTGGCTCTAAGCATCTCTCCTAAAACATGCCAGCAACTCTGTCTTTATTTTGTTCATGCAAGTCCAGATGCTGGTTTGAAGGAGGTAAGCTTTGTTTCTGAGCCCCCATAGCTCACTCTTTGCAGCATTCAGAAAGAGAACCAACGCCTTGGATGTGATTTCTATGACCCTGTATGACCCAACCCAAACCCTTCATCACCTTTCTGACCTCAACCACCCAATGTTCCCTCCATTCCAACCCCTCTGGCCTCCTCATAATCCTTTGAACACAGCAGACAATCTCCCACCTCAGGGTCTCTGAACTTGCTGTTTCCTCTGCTTGAAATTCTCCTCCTCCAGATACATGTGCATCCTCAGATCTCACCTTGAACATTACCTTCCCCGGCAGTCTTACATTTTTAAACTGCCCATGGCCTTCTAACTCCCTGGTTTACTTTACTTTTTTCCCACCAAAGCGTTTATTTCTACTGAATGCAGTATATAAGTTACTGGTTTAACTTGTGCCTTATCTCTCTGTCTCTAATCAGAATGAATGCTCCACGGAGGCAGGCTTTGGTCTATTCCATTCTGTACTCAATCCCCAGTGCCTAGGACAGAGCCTGGCATATGGTAGGCCCATCATAAACATGTGTTAAATGAACTGATAAAGTAATAAATGTGCATTTGGCAATTCGAAAAGCTGAAAGTGTGGCCTAGTCTAAGTTGGGCAGTCTACGGAGAACTGGGGCTAAAGTTGACTCGGTGTCATTTCCATGAGGACCCCCCACCCCACCCTGTACCTGTTATAATAGGCCCACGCTGGTTTACAAGGAAGCCAGTGCTGGGAGCTCCCTGGGGATGGGATGCCTGCCTCCTGTTAGGTCGCAGCTTAACCAAAGTCACAGATGGTGTCCCCAGGGCCATTTGCATCCACCTGGCATTCAAGGCCCTGCCCAGCCTGACAGCAGTCAGCCTTTATAGCTATGTTTCCAATACTTTTCCATTTTGTATTCATTCACCCAACATGAGTCAAGTTTTATCTTAAATCATTCCAATTTGCACTCAACCCCATTAGATAATCTTGCTCGGCAGAAGAGTAAAAGAACATTTTTGTTTTTGTAGTTCTGTCTTTTAGCTCAACTTTGTGGTCAGGAAGCTCCACAGATTCAGGGGTTCAGCTTTCCCTCTGCAGGGCTTTCTCTACATCATGGGCCCTTGAGGCAACTAAGAATGACTGAGTTTTCTTTGATGGCATCAAGCAAAGCAAAATCCTGGAGTCCAGTAGAAGTAGTATCTGGCATGTCATTTAACCCACAATGCATAACTGGTATATCCACCATATAAACACATGAACACATACACAAACATAACACACAGATATGCAAAAGCAAACACATACAATGCAAGAAATAAACATGTAAACACACACACACAACTGTAGACACATAGGAAGCAAACACCTGTAAACAAAATGTCTTGATCTAAATTCAGTGAAGCTTTCCATGTGGTTTACACTGTCCTGGAAGATAACATTGAAAGGCACCAACAGCTTCTGCTTAAGGGATGAGACATGGATTCTTTACCCTAATAGGTAGTTCTTTTCCTTTTTCTTTCCTTAGAATTGACTGTTTTGACCAAATCAAACTCTTGGCTTGGTTTTGCGTTGAAATGATCATAGCTTAACCTTAGACCAGGCTGTTCTGATATGCCCTCACTTTACCAAATTGTTAGCTAAGGATTATTAAAGAGATTATTTTAAGGAAAAGTGTTTGCACTGGGCATGTGCTGCAGGTATGCTGGGAAATGAGTGTATTCGGGGCTCTGCTTTGAGAAGCAACAGGTAATAATAGGTGGGGAAAAAAATCAAAGGAGGAACATTCCATAATCCTTTTTATTTTTTTGATCCTTGAAACTGGGATAAATGTTCTAAGGGCAGTTCCCCTGATAGTACAAAATTACCATAATTGATCTCACAAAGGAAGATAAATAAGAAAACACATTTGTTTCAGGGAAGCCAGGGAGAAGGTATCTTTTGGCCTTCTTTATCTCTCTAGCCTGTTGTATCCTCTACCTGTTCCAGCTGTTTCTTGCTGGAAACAGTCTCAAAAAGGCTTTCTCTATCCAGTATGGAATGATTTATCTTCGTCTTGTAATTCTGGGAAAAGATGTACATATATGCATACATGTGTACACACACACACACGCACATGCATACATGGGACCTAAAGTTTTCAGGGAAGGTTTTTATTTTATTTATTTTTTAAATGAAAAGCAATGTGACATTACTTTCAAACTGGTTGAGAAGAGGCATATCAATCCAGTTGTGAACCGAGAACTTTTTAAGGGAAGGAGAAATTGTTCCCATGAAGCCCTAAAACAGTATTCTTTTCCATTGATCATCTAAACCAATTTGCTTTATGTTGAATAGCTGTATTAGGAAAAAAAAGTCAGCTGTTGATACCATCCAATGTCTGCTAGATGGATTTTTTTCCCTCAACATAAGGTGCAGTTGTAGTTTTCCTCAATCCCATAATTAAAAAAAGGTGATAAGCTATGTGTTCTGAATCAATTCACTTAGATGTTAAGAAGCATAATGGAACGTCTGTTGTTCCTGAAATAAACAACACAATCTCGAGTGCTCAGCCAGCATGCCTAAGGTGGCAGGAGTATTGTGTTTTTGTCCTACCAAGGTTCTTTACCCGAGGCTCCCTGACCCAGAAGACTTGTGCATAAAATTCAGGGCTGTGTGACTTGGATGGGAAAACGTGTATATCAGTTTTAACTAATTTCCACCTAAAATGTAGCATTTCGGTTAATTATGAATATAAGCAAAAATGACAGTAGCGATATTAATGACTTTGCACCTATGGTAACCACAGATAGTTTATATTTGATTACAGACTTCTTTTGTAAAATCGGATGTAGTCTATTTCACATGTGTTTAAAAACATCATTTTAAGAAGGGGTCCTTGGATTTCCTCAGACTGCAAAAGGCACCATGACCCTGTAAGTGTTAAGACCCCTCCTCCGGGAGACCTGGGTCATTAGTAAAGGTCATGATCCAGCACAGACTGTGAAGGTGCATGGCATCCCACCACCAGGAAACTCTTTTTGTGGGGGGCCCTTGAAGCCTTCTCACCCATCTGGCAAAATGCTCACCCTAATGCCCCAGGGTGGAATCTGTCATTACTGTATGTATTTAAGCTTCTTCAGATTAGTGGCGGAGGTGAAGGAGAAAGAGGAAAAGGAGATCACATACCACTCCTCCATCTCTCCACATATGTTAGTTTAAATATGGAATCATACTCTACATCAGTATTTTGTAAACTTTTTTTTTTCTTGAAACAGGGTCTGGGTCTGTTGCCCAAGTTGGAGTGCAGTGGTACAATCACAGCTTGCTGCAACCTCTCTCTCCCAGGTTTAAGGGGTCCTCTTACCTCAGCCTCCCAAGTAGCCGGGACCACAGGCATGTGCCATCACACCCAGCTAATATTTGTATGATTATGATTATGATTTCTTTATAGAGAAGGAGTCTCACCAGGCTGGTCTCAAACTCCTGGGCTAAAGTGATCCTCCCACCTCAGCCTCCCAAAGTGTTGGGATTAGAGGAGTGAGCCACCACGCCCAGCCTGAAATCTTTTTCTTCCTAATTTTTTTGTTTTTTGAGACAGAGTCTCCCTCTGTTGCCCAGGCTGGAGTGCAGTGGTGCAATCTTGACTCACTGCAACCTCCACCTCCTGGGTTCAAGCCATTCTCCTGACTCAGACTGCTGAGTAGCTGGAATTACAGGTATGCACCACCATGCCCCGCTAATTTTTATATTTTTACTAGAGATGGGGTTTCACCATGTTGGCCAGGATGGTCTCAAACTCCTGACCTCAAGTGATCTGCCTGCCTCAGCCTCCCAAAATGTTGGGATTACAGGTGTGTGCCACCACACCCAGCCTGTAATCTTTTTCTTGTTAATATTTTGATAGCACACCTTGATGGAGCTCTTTCTCTGTCCCAAGCACCATTCTAAGTGCTTGGCCCATGTTATCTCATTTCATTCTCACAATCACTCTTGGAAGGGGGTACTATTCTGACCCCTTATAAATGTTGGCTCAATGAGTAACAGCTATCGCTTATTGAAGACTTACCATGTGCCAGGTGCTATTCTCAGAGTTTTGTCCCGGGTCTCATCTACTCTTCCCCAAAGCCCACAGCTAGGTTTTATTATTTTTACATTTTATAGATAAGGGAACTGAGGCACAGAAAGGTTAAGTACCTTGCCCAAGATCACACAGCTGATAGGTCACCCGTGGAAACTTCTGGATATCAGTAGAGACAGTCTCACTGCAGAGACTGTGTTGTTAACCAGCAGGCAGTCCCACCCTCTATGGTGAACTTCTGTCACGGTGACTGTTTGAGCATGCTTTAGTTTGTAAGGCTGCCGCATCATTCGTGGAATAGGAGATAGCTTTTTCTTTCACATGGATGGTTGCGCAAATCACTCTATATCAGTATTCTGTAAAATTTGGTGACTCTATCCTCACCAAAGCATCATTTCTTGAGAAATAAACGAAGCAGCAGCACAAGCAGTTTCTCTTCCTACTGGTCTGTAATCTGGGTATGACTTTAGGCTGTGGCTGAAATTCCCGACCTTAAATTCCAGCAGCCTCTGATGGAGGGCAGCCAGTCAGTCAAGCTCCCTTCTTGGAAACAGTCAATCGCCATCTAGTGACTGAATGAAGAATTGCACACTCCTTTCAGTCAGGAAGGGAGACCATGGAGGGGAAGCCAGGCTGGGTCAGGAGGAGGAAACCCTTTCTGGGCTGGTAAAGTTGAAAGTAAGGAAATCACCGAGCCCCGAGGAACTGCACCAGCATCTGGATAAAAACCCTTCAGTCTTCACTGTGAACACATCTGGTTAGTTGATGAAATTGTTTTCACAGTACATCTGGCTGGATAGATGTAACCACACAGCCACCACCACAGGCTCATATTAACTAAGCAGTTTCTTCCCAGCAAAACTAACTGCCTGGGAAAAAAATGCATGAACAAAACGTATTTGTAATTTGCCAAATCTAAATAATACCAATAAGCTCAGCGATTTGCTCTTTTTATCGAGACTGCTTTATGCTAGGAAGTGTGCTAAGTGTTTTACATACAGTGTCTCATCTGCTCTTTTTTTCTTAACAGCTCTGAGAGCTAGAGATTAAATTATTCCTGTGATCAAACTGGAGCTCAGGAAAGCTAAGACATTGTCCAGGTTCCCACAGATGGTGTATGACAGAGGTGGGAGCTGAATGCAGATCTTTCTGATTCCAAAGCTCAGACTCCAAAGCTCTGACTCCACCTCATAGTTGAGGCTGTAGTCACTGCCTCAACTATGCGCGCGCGCACGCACACACACACACATAGACACACATTTAAAGAATGCAGTATCTCATTATTTAGCTAAGCTATCCTCCGTGCAGCAAATATATCATCACAGTGAAAGTCTAGTGATAGTACTATGAAGACAAATTATATGTAGGCAGGAAAGAGAAGGCTAATATCCATTATTATCATTACAGTGGACTTTTGGAGGATTTGACTTTTACCAAAAATATTGTTTTAAATCAACAAATACCAGGAAATTGAATCCAACAGCATATTAAAAGGATGATATGTCATAACTAAGTGGGATTTATTCTAGGAATGCAAGGGTGGTTCAACATAAGAAAATCAATCTAATACGTCACATTAATAAAATGAAGAAAAAATATATAATCATCTCAATTGATACAAAAAAGGCATTTGAAAAAATACAACACCCTTTCAGGATAAAAATACTCAGGAAAGATAGAATAGAAGGGAACTTCCTCAAATGATAAAGGACATTTATTTTTAAAAACCCACAGCTGACATTGTACCTAAAGGTGAAAGACTAAAAGCTTTCTCCGTAAGATCAGGAACAAGACAAGAATGCCTGCTCTCACCAGTGGTATTCAACACTACACTGGAAATTCTATCCAGCGTAATTAAACAAGAAAAAGAAACAAAAGGCATCTAAATTGGAAAGTAAGAAGTAGAACTATCTCTGTTCACAGATGGCATGATCCTATATATAGAAAATACAAAAGAATCTATAAAAAAGCCATTAGAGCTAATGAACAATTCAGCAAAGTTGCAAGTTACCAGATAAACATACAAAACCCAGTCATGTTTCTACACACCTGTAATGAACAATCCAAAAAGGAAATTAAGGGAACAATCTCATTTACAACAGCATCTAAAAGAATAAAATGCCTCGTAATAAATTTACCCAAGGAAGTAAAGGACTTGTACACTAAAAACTCAAAACATTGCAGAAATAAATTAAAGACTTAAATAAATGGAAGAACATCCTGTGTTCCTGGATTGGAAGATGCAATATTGTTAAACTGTCAATACACCAAAAGTAATCTACAGATTGAATGCAATGCCTATTAAAATTCCAATAGCCTCTTTTTTTTTTTTTTTGTAGAAATGGAAAAGCTAGTCCTCAAATCCACATGGGATTACAAGAGACCCTGAATAACTAAAACAATCTTAAAGAAAGAGGAAAAAAGTTGGAGAACTCACCCTTTCCTGTTTCAAAACTTACTACAAATCTGTAGTAATCAAAATAGCATGATACTGACATAAGAATAAACATATAGAAAAGTGGAATAAAAATGAGAGTCCAGAAATATATACATATATATGTATATATACCTATATAGATTTTATATATATATATATATATAAACACCTATATAGATGTATATATATCTCCAATTGATTTTTGGCAAGGGTGCTAAGTTTGTTCGGTCATTCAGTGGAGGAAAAAATAGTCTCAGTTTGTGAGGGAACAACTGAATTTCCACATGCACAAAAAACAAAGTTGGATCTCTACCTCACACCATATGAAGAATGAACTCAAAATAGATCAATGACCTAGAATCAAAAGCTAAAATCATAAAACTCTTGGAAGCAAATAGAGGTAAATCTTTATGATTTTGGATTTGGCAATGGATTCTTAGACATGATACCAAAAGCACTAGCAAAAAAAAAGGAAAAATAAAGATAAATGTGTATATGTGTGCGTGCATGTGTGTGTGGGTGTGTTTGCTTATTCCAGAATTAGGGTAGTAGTAACAATGAGGACAATAACTTCTTAAAGCACCTTCACCCAGGAGTTGAATCGCAGTTCAGCTATGAGACAATGCCAGGAAGAGCTATAGATTTCTTTTGGTATATTGACATCTTAATATTATTAAGTCTTCCAGTCGATGAACATAGGGTATTTTTCCATTTATTTAGGATGCTGAAACATGGAAAGAAGAACAGATCTATTCGTGATCACACAGCTTACAAATGGAAAAATGCCAATTGGAAACCAGGTTTTCAAACTCAAAGTTGAGTTCTCTCTCCCAGGGAGTGCTAGGACAATTACTCATTTGTAATTTGTGTTAATTCAGGCAAGGACTGATCTCTAATTTCCCCTGCTCTTGGGAAAATTTTCTCGAAGGTGGTGTGAACAGAGTGGGGAAAAGGTTGCAAAGAAAATACTTAAACTACTTATAACCAAAGTGCTTTTAAGCAGCACTTTAGTAGAATCCATTTATATAATAAGAATGAGTAGGCTAACTCTGAGCCATTTTTGTGTATCCTTAAGGGATCTCTACAGGACAAGCCTCATTTGAATTACTCTCTTCCTTTAGTAAACATCCAGTACTTGGGACTTACTGATTTTTGGCACTGAGTCTGAATTGCTGAGATTTATTTTTTTTGTAAAGATGAATTCAAAAGTAAAGTAGGATGAGGATGGAACTATCATTTACTGAACACCTAGTAGGTGTTAGGATGCATCCTCACCATCACGAGTCCTCTTAGCTCCAGGCAAGGAAGCCTTTGTACCAGGCAAAGAAGCCTTTGTTCTCAGCTCATACCTAACATAAAGTAGGATTCACCTCTTCAGCAGATTACCCTCCACCGAAGACACACAGATACAAATTCCCCGATGTGATAATAAGAAATGGATATTGTACTGCAATCTTCTGGTACTGAAGGGAGAGGTATTACATCATACACCACACAACATAAAAATCTCCTTTAAAACTCCTTTTCTTTTTTAATCCTCAAATCTTTTCTTTTTGCCAGTGGCTTCATTATTCGCTCTCCTCTTACCCCAAAAAGCATCAGAAAAGAAACGTTTTCTATTGGCCTGAGCAATTCAATGGTGGTTCCTCTAGGTTGTAAACAACTCTCAGGAGAGGAAAAAGTTCGGTTGTTAATTAAACAGATGATCAAAATTGTTTTGGTAGGGTATGTATGCATGTGCATGTGCCTGTGTGTGTGTGCTGGGTGGTTCTCATTTCATCTGGGTTCACTTTTGTTACCTTCTTTGCTCTTTAAAACAACCCCAAGAGATTATTTAGTCCCATTTTATAGGAGAAAATATTGCTGCACAGAATGATTTGGTACCATGCCAAAGGTTGCACAATTTGTTAGTAGGGGAAGCCACAGGGCAATACAGACCTGATTCTAATATTCATGATGCCATAAACTGGTCCCAGAAATGAAAGGCTGTGGCTTTCTCAATTTTCATAGCAGTGGGTAAATTCTTCTTTCTACCACAATGGACCTTCTTCAATGGGCCCTGAGTAAGTGGTGGCCAACTATGTATTAGGGCTACTCAAGGAATGTATAGTCTAAAGATGGACTTAGTGAACTACAACTAGTGTTCTAGATCCAGCATGCCACAGGTAAATAAAGTTTCACTGGCTCACATTAGGCCCATTCCTGTAGGTAGTGTCTCTGGCTGCTTTTGCACTACAAGGGCAGCATTGAGGAGCTGCAACAGTGACCCAATGGCCTCAAAGCCTACAGTGTTTCACTATCTAGACCTTAGTGAAAGAAGGGTGCCAATCCTTGGTCTACAGAACCAACTGACAGATAAGTTGGAAGTTGAAAACCAAAGCATTAAGTAGGTGGTAGGGGAGCACAGGAACCATGTAACTGCCAACAGGTAGACTTTGTTTAAAAACCACTCATGAGTAATCAGCATCCTTCCATCTCCCAATTCTCCACATTGTTATTAGAACCTTGAAAATAACCAATTAATAAATCACTATATATTTATTAATTACTTGCTGTATGCCATGCTCTGTCATAGGTGCTGTGGATAGAGCTGTGAGCAAAACAAAATACAAAATGAGTGTGGAATATAGGAGGAACAGAAAGAAGGCTATTAATTACTCAATTGATGCTACTGAGAGCCTGGAGCTCAATACCAGATGAGACTGGGAGGTAGGGAGGCAGGGCCAGGACATGGAAGACTGTGGGATTTTATTCCAGGTAAAATGGTAAGCCACTGAGAAATTCTAGGCACAGTGGAGGTTGTCATTATCATATTTAATATGCTCTATGGAGATCGAATAATTGGAAGGTGAGGATGGGAGCATGGAGAATAAGGAGGAGGTTACAGCAGTTATTTAGGCAAGACGTGGTAGTAGCATGACTAGCCTGATAACAGCCTGATAACAGCAGAGACAGAGAGAACTGTTTAGATTTAGAATATGTTTAGATTTAGAATATGTTTAGGGTTAGAGCTAAGAGGACTCATGGATCATGAGGATCCAAGCAAGCCTAAAGATTGCTTCCAAAAGAACTAAGGAGAACATCACAAATTGTAATAAGACTTATTATGATTCTCACCCTCCTGCCCACACAGGCAGGGCTGAGGCAGCTTGCAGTGCTCACCCAGGTCCTCTAGTGTAGAGGCAGCCATTTTTGCTCCGGACAGACTCATCCTGGGGTCTGTGCACCACCGCTGCAGAAATGGGCAGATGCAGTCTCAAAATAAATGAATCTCCTTGTGCCAGGCAGCTGGCCTCTTCATGAAAGGATGGATTGGACTGGTTAGAAAGATCTCGACACTTGTGTTGCAGATCCATTAATGTCAGCCACAGGTTAATTCTGAGCAATTTCCAGGTGATCCAATAATTCATTAAACTGACGAAAACAAATCTTTGGAAAATCAAGCTGGTGACAGATAGAAAGCCAATGATTTATTGTCTGGAGAGGAATAAGTGTCTCCCTTTCCATTCTTCAGTCTGTTGAGTGAATCGAAGTGTGCAGCAAGAACAAGGTAGGTGTGAATTCTACTTAATGAGCATTGTTCAGGCCCATTGTGGCATGCATTTCACACTGCTTGCTTCGTAAAGTATTCGGGGGGAAGGAAGTATAATGTGGCAGGAAGACTGGACACTGGGGTTGGGTAAAACTGAGTTTGACTTCTTCCTCTACCAGTTATTAGCTTCTGTGACCTTGGGCAAGTCACTCCACCTTTCTGAGCCTTCGGTGGTTCATCTTTTCAACTGGGGTAATAATATATTTTCTCCTGTACTCATGTCTGGATATAATAAATGAATATTATGAAGCACAGTGCCTTGAACATTATAGGATAATCAATAAATAGCTAACATTATTGTTATTGGTGATAACAAAGATGATGTGTGAGCTTTTTTCCTTTGGTGTGTATATTAGTTCATTCTCACAGTGCTATAAAGACATACCTGAGACTGGGTAATTTACAAAGAAAAGATATTTAATTAACTCATGGTTCTGCAAAGTGTATAGGCTTCTGGTTCTAGAAACTTATAATCACGGCAGAAGGTGAAGGGGAAGTAGGCACATATTCACATGGCCTGCAGAAGAGAGAGAGAGAAGGCGGAAGTGCTACACACTTTCAAACAACCGGATCTCGTGAGAACTCCATCATGAGACAGCACTAGGGGGATGGCGCTAAACCATTAGAAACCACCCCCATGATCCAGTCACTTCCCACCAGGCCCCACCTCCAACACTGTGAATCACACTTCAACATGAGATGTTGTTGGGGACGCAAAGCCAAACCATATCAATGTACATACATCAATGTGAGCCTACAACAAGGCATTGTCTGTATTCATACCGATGCTGCAAGAATGTTATAGAATACTTGCCTAGACATGCAAAGAGAGGAGACATCCAGGACAACACTTTTTTCCAAGGCAGAGTCTGAGAAAAAGTGGGAAATCAGAAGACTAAGAATATGAGTGATAGGATTTGTGGGGTGCTGGTGAATAGGAAGTAAAGGGCCCTAGGCTTAAATAGAAGAATTAAAGGAGGACAGCTTGGGAACTTACTTCCAAGTGGCAGTGGAGAGGATGAGTCATGTGAAGAACAGAATAATACTTAGAAAATGATGCTGCAATTGGTTTGAGGTCTGGATGGAGAAGGTGACTTCTGAACTTAGACCTGCAATATATCAGGTGTGGAAGAGATCTCAGACACCAAATGGAAGAACTGATTTTCTTTAAACCCTTGTAGTTTTGGCTGTTCACTATCCTTTTCATCATCTGGTAATAGCATTTCTATATTCCTTAAGGGTCTACCCCTCAAAGGTGCATACATATCTCATTTTCTGTATCCTTTCAGCTTTTATTTATGGGAGCTCTATCATAGCTATAGAAATTCTAGACAGAAATTGTGATTTTCTCAGCTGAAAGTACCTAAAAGCCACAAAGATGCCTGAAAGGGATGATTTACCATGGATGACTGTTCTCATAAATGGATTCCTGCTCTAACTAAAATGCATTTAGGGGAGTATCTGTTGGAAATCCATTAGACAAGGCTTAGTTGGAGCCCATGGACCTTAAGGACCTCCAAGAGGAACTTTGAACTTTGGCACCCCCAAAGTGTGTATAAGAAGCCTTTAACTTGGCTTGTCTTCTAAAAATTGAAAATTAGTTTGAAATCATAGGAGGCCTGGGAATGCTAAAACATAACTCACCCCCTACTGGAGGTATGCTCCTAAGTATTCACCAGTTCTTTCCATAAGAGAATCATACAACTCTCCACTATTGTCATGGGGCCTGGGCTGCTTTCTGAGCAGGGAGTAGACTTTTTGACCCACTGATGTCAGGTTTGTCCCTGTGAGTGACTTGTTTTAGCCAATGGCATATGAGTCCATGTACTGCAAACCAAGTTCAAGCAGAAGTTTTATAACTGTATGTTTTTATCAGCCCTCTTTCTCTTTCCCTCTGCCTCATGAATGACATGTCTTTGCTAGGGGAAGTTCCTTCAATCTGGATCCCGGAATGAGAAGACGTATGGAGCAGAACTGCAGCTGAGCTGTGACTACCAGCATATGATGAGATAGAGAAATAAACCTAAGTTGTTGTAAGCCACTGAAATTTTGGAGATGCTTGTTACACAGTACCATCTAGCAAAAGCTAACTGACATAGGATGTGAGAGCAGCCACTAATTCAAAAGCTGGTCATTAAACATTACAACAGCAGCCAGAGATTTTTTTTGAATGCTAACTCTTCTAACTTAATCCTATGAAATATTAGCCCTGCTCTTTCTGCTGATTTAAGAGTTTGACGGCTCAGTGGATCTGATCTTTGCAGTCTGTGTATGTGAAGTGTGCGTGTGTGTGTGTGTGTGTGTGTGTGTATGTGATGAAGCTTCTCAGGCTGTGCCCAAGTCAGAAGGATACATGTTCCTGCTTAAAGCTTGGATGACTCCATCTTTAAGAGTTGTGCTTCCCAAAGTAATTATATGTGGTCAGATGTTCATCATTCAGGGGCTGATTATTCCACCTCTTTCTTTCTCAATATGGATTTGAATTATCTCATGTACATCACTGCTGAAGACAATAGTGACTGCAAGAAAATAAAGGAAAAGCCCAAAGTCACTTACTTGCCTGTTGACTAGTCACTGTCAGAAGGCAGCAACAATTACATGCCAAGCACTGTCCAGGTGCTGAACATACATGACTGAATGTAATATTTATGGCAATTCATAAGTATCATTGTTCCCATTTTACAGATGATGAAACTGAGGCTCAGAGGTATTAAGCCTCTTGCCCAGAATCATATAACTGGTAGGTAGAGTTGGAATAGAGAATAAGATATTTGTCTATGTTTTTCCTGACTTTAGTCAATACAAAAAACTTAATTTAAATGGTACATAATGTCAAATAAGATGAAAACAACATCTGTATACCATTTAGAATTGTTTGGGCTGAGGAGTACCTATATAATAACGTGATAGAACAATCGAAGCTAAGAGGCAAACTCACAGTCTTGAGATCACATAGAGAAAGAACAAGAAAAACCAATACTGAGGACCAGCCCTTTTCCCCACTGTGCCTAAATAGGCTCCCCGAGAAGATCTTGCAGAATGTGGTAGGAATGGAGGGTGAGAAGACTCTATTTCTATTTTAGGAGATTTCTCCTTTCGCTCAAAGTAAAAAAGCAACAGCTTTTGTTTAAACCCCTAAACAAACTGTTTACTCTTTTACCTCATGCAAGGAGAAACTGAGAAATGCGTGATGGCGCACTTTGAGTGGTAATATTGCCCTCAGCCCATGTTATTAGTGATGCAATGGAGGTACTTAATTAATTACCACTGACATATGTTTGTGATAATTTGTAAGACTGGTTAGCTCACACATTGCATTTGAACTCTAGACTGCCTAGAGAATTTCTTGAATGTAAAGCAATCACCTAACTTGAAGCCAAAGTAAGAGTGAAAGAAATCCCAGAATATTTTAGTTTTGTCAAGTGCTGATGGATTACTTAGTTCAGTGGTTCTCAACAAGGGGGGATTTTGCACTCACAAGAGACATTTGGCAATGTCTGGAGACATTTATGTTTATTACAACTGGGTGGAGTGGGGAAGGTTGCTACGGGCAGCTAGTGGGTAGAGGCCAGGAATGCTGCTGAACACCCTACAATGGACAGGACAGCCCTCCTCAACAGAAAATTGTCTGGTCCAACATGTTGGTAGTGCTAAGGTTGAGAAATCCAAACTACCTCAATGCTCCTGCTTTGACCAACATCCGGAGGCAAAAAGTGGCTTACTCTATATCACACAGCAAGTTAGCGCAAGAACTGGGCAGCAGAATAATCTGCAATTGTTCGCAGCACAGGCTCTGGAATCTGAATGTTTGGCTCTGGAATCTGAATGTTTGGCTCTGGAATCCGAACGTTTAGGCTTTGGAATATGAATGTTTGGCTCCAAATCTTGGGTTTGATTCTCACTAACTGAGGAAACTTAAGCAACTCACTTATGCTCTCTGAGTCTCAGGTACCTCATCCAGAAAATAGGGAGAATAATGGCGCCCACCAGAAGGTCTTTGAGGAGGATCCAATGATAAAGCACATAAAGGACTTGGCATAGAGTGTGTGTACAGTATGTTTTCTATTTATCATTAGAATTCTGTACTTTCTTAGCAGGATTCAGGTAAAATACATCATTTTAATTATCACTAGTACAGGAAAAGAAATTTCTAATTAAGCATTGTCAGCTTTTTCTATGTCCTGTTAGAGAAGAAATCTCTGAATCACTAAAGAATAATTCAATGACCTCTTCAGACTCATGAATGTAATCCAAGGAGGTGCCACTAGGTATGAAGAAAGGGTGCATGCAACAGAACGCAAACATTTTTGTCCTTTAGTTTGATAACCTCAACACTGCTATGGACTGTTATAAAGTGATGGAGGGTGTGGTATGCTGATTAATGACCCGTCCATCATCTCATCCCCAAAGATATCCAAGTTCTAATCTTTAGATCCAGTGACTGTTCTCTTATATGGAAAAGGGGACTTTGCAGCTGTGATTAAGGATCTTGAGAGAGAGCAAGAGCTAGAGCGAAAGCAAGAAAGAGAGAGAGAGAGAGAGATCGATCTTATCATGGATTATCTGGATTGGCTCTAAATGCTATCACAAGAGTCCTTATAAGAGGAAGGCAAGAAGGTCAGAGGAGGAACAAGGTGAAGTGACCGTGGAAGCAGGCGGGGGAATGGTGACGTGGAGTCTAGCCATGAGCCAAGGATTGAGGATAGCTTCTAGCAGCTGGAGAGGGCAGGGAGACAGATCTTCTCCTAGAGCTTCCAGAAGGAGCCAGCCCTACCAACACCTTGACTTTAGATTCATTTGGGACTTCTGACCTTCAGAACAGTAAGAGAATAGGTTTGCTTGAAGCCACCACATTTGCGGTAAGTTTTTAATTTGTTAACAGCAGCAATAGGTAACTATTAAGGAGGGTTATTCACTGTGGGGAATGGAGGGCACATTTGCACAGGGGGCTGAGTTCCCTCCTGGGGAGAAAGGAATTGAGATGCCGATCCCTTCATCGTTGAGGTTCAAGGTTATCCGATATCTCTCCTGACTCATGTGGCTGTGACTGAGGTCATCTGGCAGCACAAACCATGAGGGACAACAGAGGGGGACTTACCACAGTGAAGAGAGAGTTAGACTTGGGACACAGGAGGACACTAGGCTTAGGTTGTCCTGGGAGGGAGGTTGGCCCTGGAGAGTGTGAGGCCATGGCTGAGACCTTTCTAGAAACTGATGCCCTAATACTCCAGATGCAAATTAGGAACCATGGCCTGTTATGATGAAAAATCTGGAACAGACATTGTTTTGAGATGACCATAAGTGACAGACCTGAGAAACCACAGCATCAGCCTTGGGTCAATGCACAGTGGAAGGACAGGGTGCTGTTCTGATGGACAGATTTGAACCACATTATCTTGGGGGCAGGCGTTGTAGTGAGAGGGAGAGAAAACAAGCACCCAGGATTTCAGCAAGTTATCAGGCTGAACTGAGGCAGACAGTACCCCCTCCCACTACAAACACAGATGGACATGACATCATAAACCCATCAAAATACCCAGCAAAGTCTAGATGTGGTGGCTCATGTCTGTAATCCCAGCATTTTGGGAGGCTGAGGTGGGCGGATCACCTAAGGTCAGGAGTTTGAGACCAGCCTGACCAACCTGGCAAAACCCCGTCTCTACTAAATACAAAAAATTAGCTTGGGGTGGTAGCGCATGCCTGTAATCCCAGTTACTTGGGAGACTGAGGCAGGAGAATTGCTTGAACCCAGGTGGTGGAGGTTGCAGTGAGCCGACATCGTGCCACTGCACTCCAGCCTGGGCAACAAGAGCAAAACTCTGTCTCAAAAAACAAACAAACAAACAAAAAACAGAAAAGCCTGAAAGTCAGTGAAGGAACTCCTCAGGGGCCAGAGATGACAACCAGGCTATAGGGGTGGTGTGTGAGTTTCAGAGATCTGATTATGGGCTAGGAGACTGCGGTCTGGGCTTCAAACACAGAAATGGGAAGTGAATTCACGCTCATGAAAGGCAGAGAACGGGGACAACTCCCCCTAAAGTCTGGAGCAGTGGCTCTGCTTAGGTTAGTACTGTCAGAGGCATTTGAACCAGAGTGACTCCATCTTGAATAGTGGCTGGGTAAAATAAGGCTGAGACGTACTGGGCTGCATTCCTAGGAGGTTAGGCATTCTCAGTCACAGGGTGAGATGGAAGAGCTGCACAAGATATGGGTCACAAAGACCCCGCTGACAAAACAAGATGCAGTAAAGAAGCCAGCCCAAAGCCACCAAAACCAAGGTGGTGATGAAAGTGACATTTGGTCATCCTCCCTGCTCATTATATGCTAATTCATATGCACTAGCAATGCTAACAGACACTCCCACCAGGGCCACAACAGCTTACAGACACCGTGGCAATGTCCAGAAGTTACCCTATGTAGTCTAAACAGGGGAGGAACCCTCAGTTCTGGGAACTCTGCACCCCTTTCCCAGAAGACTCATCAATAATCTACCTCTTGTTGAGCACATAATCAAGAGAGAACTGTCAGTATACTCAGTCAAGCAGCCCATACCACTGCTCTGCCTGTGAAGTAGCCATTCTTTTGTTTCTTTACTTCTCCAATAAACTTGCTTTCACTTTTCTCTGTGGACTCCCACCAAATTCTTTCTTGTGTGAGATCCAGGAACTCTCTCTTGGGGTCTTGATTGGGAGCCCCTTCCATTAACAGTACTTCCTCCTAGCGATACATCTGGGGAGTTGCGGGGGGCATGTTTTCATGTTTTTGTTACCATCATGATAGCAGGAGGCACTAGTAGCATTTAGTTGATAGAAGCCAGGATACCAGATATCTGGTAATGCCCAGGGCAGTCTGACCCAAACAAAAAGCTCCTGCCACCCTGTGCAGAGTTCAAATGCCTGCTGAGAATTTGTATAGGTAAAAAAATCCATTCATTACTCTAAGCCTATTGCTCTCTAGGTGAACTCTTTTACATATAAACGTAAGACTTTTTTTTTGCACTTTTAATACACACTGAAATTTTCAGAAATTTCAATACCATGAAATCAAGGCAAGCTGGTACTTTATATGTTTCGGACCACAGCAAGAGGGGTTCACCCTCTTGGAAAATCACGTTACGTGTGGCAACACCGGTCATGGTGTTTGCATCATCCTATCTGCCTCCATTTCCACCTCCGTTTGTAGTTGTCACAGCTGTGGTGATTCTACCCTCAGGTTCATGCATTTTATTATTCCATTAAGTCTCATTGTAATCATGCCTCAGCAGTTACTCCCCCTGATGCCCTGATACTACGTATGTGAGTTAGGAACCATGGGTCTCTGGCGATGAAAAATACATATGATAATAAATTAGTTTTCAATTTTTAATATAACATGGCATTTTAAAACAGTTATGAGTAGGTTCTATTAGCTGTGATTTTCATTTCAAAATAGTAAGGAAGACATTGCAAATTGTTTACTAGAAAAACGGCCATTGGATCAGGTCAGATTGGAAGTCATTGGTCTGGCATGTCCAAGAGCTATCCCATCCATTGCAGAGGAAAGGGAAAGATTCCCCCAGCCAGGCTGGGGGAGCTGCAAGGAGGTTGTCTGTCTATTGTCTGTCTGAGTCCTCTGGATGCAAGCGAAGAAAAATGTTACCTATGAAGAAATCAATCCCTGATCGTTGGTGGCTTCTGCAGGGTGGAGGTTCCACAGGCTGGGAAAAGAACACAGCCACGGTTGAATGAAGTCAAAAAGCATGGTCGGCAAGCTGGGAACAGAGAGGCAAGTAGACTGGGTAACCACAGACCTTAGTGACCCTCCATAGGGCTGTCAGTATGCTGGAAAAGTTGGAGAGGCAGGGAGCTTTCTCATAGAAACTTCTTGGCAGCCCCATAGTCATCCAACAGAGAATTTGAAAGGCTCAGGGGAAAGGCACAGAAATCAGTAATTCATGATAACCCAACCTGGGATGCAAAAGAAGTTCTAGTTATAAATTTACTTCCAAGTGAGGGGGCAGGTTGCTTGGTTCTCTAATCCTCATTTGCTTCATCTGCAGAACAGGCATGAGAACATCAACTTTGTTAAGACCAGTGACTCTAGACCGGAGGAGGCTGTCCCCCCAAGGACATTCTGTTATGTCTGGAGATATTGTTGATAACCGCAGAGATGGGGGTGCAGGGGTTGCTACTGGCATCTAGAGAGGAGAGGCCAGGGATGTCACTGAACACCCTACAATGCACAGGACAGATCCACAACAAAGAATTCTTTGTTTCCCAAATGTCAGGAGGACTCATGTTGAGAAAGCCTGGAAGAAAGAACAAAGGTCGTGAAATGATCCTTGAAAATAGCTGGCATGACTCCCGGCTCCTTACGGGGGTGCAGGAAATATGACTTCCCTGCTGGAGTCTAAGCATCTACGGGTGTTGCTATTTCCAGACATGGAAGTAAGGCAACACCGTCACCACTGCTCGCATTCATTGCTATAGATATCATCACCATTGTCCTTGTTGTGATTATTACTAATGGCTGGTATTACTGAGACTTTGCTTACTGAGGTCCTGCTCTCTGTGCTTTTCACGCTGTGATTCACAACTCTGTGAGGTATATGAGGTAGGTCTTATTATTACCCTTATCTTGCATAGAAGGTAGTTGAGTGCCTATATAAGAGGGACTGACCACAGGCAGTACACTCATATGTCAACCATTTACATAACTGTTCATAGGGTCTTTTATTTGTAATCAATCAATTAATTAATTTTCCTTTCGTGGGGTATAGTTGACAAATACAATTGTATAAGTTTAGGTGTATAGTACGATGATCTGATATACATTCACATTGTGAAATGATTATCTCACAATTAAGATAGTTAACACAGCTATCACCTCACTTACATTTTTTTCTTTGGCAAGAACATTTAAGATTTATCACTTAAGCAAATTTCAAGCATACAATACAGTATTGTTAACTACAGTCACCATGCTGTACATTAAATCCTCAGAACTTATTCATCTTTTAACTAAAACTTTGTACCCTTTGACCAACATCTCCCTGTTTTCCTCACCCCCGGCCCCTGTTAACCACTCTTCTACTCTCAGTTTCTACGAGTTTGGCTATCTTCGATCCCACGTGTAATTGAGATCATACAGTATTTATCTTTCTCTGACTTATTTCACTTAGCATAATGCCCTTACATTTCATCCATGTTGTTGCAAATGGGAAAATTTCCTTCTTTTTTAATGGCTGAGTAACACCCACTGACAGGCACTGAGCTGTTGACTCAATGTCTTGACTGTTGTGAATTGAATAATGCTGCGGAGAACATGGGAGTTCGGATAGCTCCGTCAGCGACGAATTTTGTTTCCTTTGAATAAATTCCCAGTAGTTGGATTTCTGGATCATATGGTTATTTTAATTTTTGAGAAACCTCCATTTTCCATAATGACTCTACCAATTTACATTCCCACTAACAGTACACAAGCGTTCCCTTTTCTCCACATCCTCACCAACTCTTGCTATTTCTTCTTCTTCTTTTTTTTTTTTTTTTTGATAACAGCTATTCTAGCAGGTGTAAGTTGGTATCTCATTGCCATATTGATTTGTAGTTCCTTGGTGATTAGACAGGTTGGGCACATTTTCCACGTACCTGTTGACCAGTTTCTTTGGAAAACTGTCTGTAAACACCCTTGACCCATTTTTAAATTGGATTTTTGTTTGTTTTTTGTTTTCACCATTCAGTTGTATGAGTTCCTTATATATTTCAGATATTAACCCCTTACCGGATATATGGTTTGCAAACTCTTTCTCCCATTCCATAAATTATCTTTTAATTTTATTTGACTGTTTCTTCTGCTGTGAAGATTTTTAGTTTGATGTAGTCCCACTTATTTTTACTTTTGTTCCTTGTGCTTTTAGTGTCACATCCAAAACATCAGCCAAGATTAGCGTCAAGGAGGCTTTCCCCTATGTTTTCTTTTATGAGTTTTACAGCTTAAGGTTTTACCTTTAAGTATTTAATCCATTTAGAGTTAATTTTTGTTAGTGATGGAAGACAGGGGACCCAGTTTTGTTCTTTTATCAAAGGGATCTTCTGTTTTTCCAACCATTTATTGAAGAAACTATGCTTTCCCAGTTGTGTATTTTTGGCAGCTTTGCCCAATATTAGTTGACTATTTATGCGTGGTTTTATTACTGGGCTCTTGTTTCTTCTTCCTTTTTTTTTTTTTTTGAGATGAAGTCCTGCTCTGTTGACAGGCTGGAGTGCAGTGGTATGATCTCGGCCCACTGCAACCTCTGCCTCCTGGGTTCAAGTGATTCTCGTGCCTCAGCCTCCTGAGTAGCTGGGATTACAAGCACACGCCACCACACCCAGCTAATTTTTGTATTTTTAGTAGAGACGAGGTTTCACCACGTTGGCCAGGATGGTCTTGATCTCCTGACTTTGTGATCCGCCTGCCTTGGCCTCCCAAAGTGATGGGATTACAAGCGTGAGCCACTGCACCCGGCCCTGGGCTCTTGTTTCTATTCCATTGGTCTCTATGTCTGTTTTATTCCAACACCATACTGTTTTGCTTACTGTAGTTAGGTAATATGTGTTGAAATCAGGAAGTGAAATTCTTCCAGCTTTGTTCTTTCTCAAGATTTCTTTGGCTATTCAGAGTTGTCTGTGGCTCCAAACAAATTTTAGGATTTTTAAAAAAAATTACATGAAAAAATGCTATTGGAATTTTGCTAGGATTTCATTGACTCTATAAATTACTTTGGGTAATATGAACATTTTAATAATATTAATTCTTCTGCTCCATGAACACAAGATATCATAGCATTTATTTATGTCTTCTTCAGTTTCTTTCATCTATGTCTTACAGTTTTCAGCATACAGATGTTTTACCATCTTGGTTAAATTTATCCCTAACTATATTATTGTTTTTGATGCTATTGTAAATAGGATTGTTTTATTTCTTTTTCAGGGAGTTCATTGTTAGTCTCTAGAAATGCAACCAATTTTTGTATGTGGATTTTGTATCTTGCAACTTGACAGAATTTGTTGTTGTTGACAAACTGAGATTCTACATTGTCTGTCTTAAACTTCTTTGGTTTCTCTAGAATGTCTAGCACACAACTGGAAGATAGAAAAAGGAGAAACTAAGCATTTATTTAGTTCCAAGCACATATTTGTGTATATACATATATTTTTTCCAGATGATTCTTTTTTTTTTTTTTTTTTTTTTTTTTTTTTTTTTTTTTCTCTTTGAGACGGAGTCTTGCTCTGTAGCCCAGGCTGGAGTGCAGTGGCCGGATCTCAGCTCACTGCAAGCTCCGCCTCCCGGGTTTGCGCCATTCTCCTGCCTCAGCCTCCGGAGTAGCTCGGACTACAGGCGCCCGCCACCTCGCCCGGCTAGTTTTTTGTATTTTTAGTAGAGACGGGGTTTCACTGTGTTAGCCAGGATGGTCTCGATCTCCTGACCTCGTGATCCACCCGTCTCGGCCTCCCAAAGTGCTGGGATTACAGGCTTGAGCCACCGCGCCCGGCCTTTTTTTTTTTTTTGAGACGGAGTCTCACT